>NC_139980.1:20845629-21088129 GCF_963993115.1 Abramis brama | reverse complement strand
CCTCTAGTAAAGGCTTGTGTGGTCCTCAGAGCATTTTCTTTGGGTTTAATAAAGTCCTTCAGAGGTGGCGGAGCGAGGGAGTGAAGGACCTTATATATCAGACAGGCCATTTTCAAATTAATCATATTTTGAAAATCTAGTAATCTATGTTTTTTTAGCACTTGACAGTGGTGATGTGATAGCGGTTTTTTATCTAATGTTTTTAATGCCTTTTTATATAGGCTTTCTATGGTTTTAAGTGTTGTGGGACAAGCAAGAGACCAGGTAGTCAGACAGTAATCAAAATGAGAAATAATCATCGAATAAAAATATGTTTTAACAGCACCCATAGTTAAATTATTTCGAATGTGACAAAAATTTTGAAGATTAAATTTGACGATCTTTGATACTTTTTTTACATGATTTTTGAAGCAAAGTGTTGAATCAAGGACTACCCCAAGGTATTTGAATTCTGAGACCAGGAGAAGTTCCTCTCCATTCAAAAAGACATTTGACCTGCTTACTTCGACGTGACGTTTTGAGAAGTACATGCACACGGTTTTTCTGGTGTTCAACATGAGGCATGAATTCTTGAGCCAGTCCTGCACATAAGATAGGGCAGCTGTGAGATCAGCAGCTGCTTGTTGGATGGTTTTTGCTTGAGTGTAAATTACTGCGTCATCCGCATACATCTGCGAGAAGACGTTTGGACATGAATTTGGTAGGTTATTGATAAAAAGAGAGAACAGAACCGGCCCAAGAACAGACCCCTGCGGGACACCAACTCCAGAATCTAAGCAAGGAGATTTGACACCATCTACTACCACATACTGTTTCCTGTGGGACAGATAGGATTTAAACCATAAAAGTGCTTGATCAGAGATGTTAAATTGAGTCAACCTGGATATTAAAATTTGATGGTTAACAGAGTCAAAGGCTTTCTTCAAATCTAAGAAGACAGCTCCGACACAAGGACTCTTGTCAAGCAGACCTTTTATGTTTTCTGTTAACACACACAGGGCACTATCGGTGGAGTGATGGGTCCGAAAACCGAACTGTAATGGATGTAGTGAAGGTTGAACATTTTCCAGATGAGCCGTCAGCTGTCTGACTACCCACTTCTCTGCTATTTTTGATATAACGGGAAGTATGCTGATAGGTCTATAATTAGACATGTCTGTTTTAGCACCTGATTTAAGTATTGGTGTCACTGCAGCCACTTTCCAATCTGCAGGGACTATAGAATGGTTAAAGGACATATTAAGAAGATGGGTTATTGGACATATTAGATGATCCTTGTACTCTCTAAAAAAGTATGTATTAAGGCCAAATGCATCAAGAGCTTTTGAATTTTTCATGCCAACAATAATTTTTGTTACTTCATAGTCTGAGATTTCAGTGATTTTAAATACAGGCTGATGTGGATCAGAGACATTGTCAAAACACAGAGCTGAATCAAAATGCTGCGTAATCTCTTTCACAGAATTTATAAAGAAACTATTAAAATTGGTGGCTATGGAAAATGGATCTTTAATAATCAAGTCATTCATTTGAAGCTCCATTTCCTTATTGTTTTTATTTAGATGTCGACCAAGCAGTTTGTTTAAATTTTGCCATACTAATTTTCCATTGCCGTTTGCATTCTCTATTATTTTAATGAAAAAATTCGCTTTGGCCTTTTTCAAATTTTGGTTTGAATGTGGATTTCTTTGCAAAATCAACCTCTGAATTTTTACCCACCCCTCTTAAATGGTTTATTTAATTCACACCAAACTTTTTCAACACGATGAAAATACATTAAAGATGCTAAATTGTGAACGGATAATAAATATCTCAAGCGGTTTTGCTATGGTGAGGGATTAAATAATGTCAAAAAAGGAAAAACTAAAAGCCTCATATCTTCTAGAAATGTAATTATACATCATTTATTTCTATATAAAATTATACAAATATCAGAACTATACCCATTTTATTCTTTTTTTTCAATTTAATAATTGTTTAAGTTTAAAAACAGCCAGAATGTTTTTTTAGTCCAAAAAATAAATAAATCATGTCATTCATAGTGCTATACTGCCCTCTTGTGTTCAAAATCAGGTAGGCCTATTGTATCTATATAAAAATATACTAGGTATGTGACGGTGAGAGTATTTTACCACCGGTTAATCAACGGGTTAATCAACGTTAATCAATGTTGTGGAATATTTTTGAGTGTATCATAAAATCAGAATAAGGTAAAACAAGTAATATTTTCTGTCTTATATACATATACATACATATATATATATACATACATATATATATATATATATATATATATATATATATATATATATATATATATACATATACACACACTGTATATATATAAATATATATATATATATATATGTATATATAAATATAGCTGCGAGCAGTGATGAAGGGCCAAAGCCGGCGGCACCGCCACCCCGGTGCCTTTAGTTACCTAAAGGCACCGGGGTGGCGGTGCCGCCGGCTTTGGCCCTTCATCACTGCTCGCAGCTATATTTATATATACATATATATATATATATATATATTTATATATATACAGTGTGTGTATATGTATATATATATATATATATATATATATATATATATATATATATATATATATATATATATATATATGTATGTATATATATAAGCAGTGCCACCGGCTTGGGCCCGTAATCCAACAAGCTTGGGCCCGTAATCCATCCAACATTTCAATACCAACAAGTCCTGTAAATTAATCACTTATAAGGTTCCATTTGATTTCAGTTAAGATGCTGCCACAGAAAGCAACAGACAGGAAAACAGCTTACTAGGTTTTGAAACAGAGTCATTCACAGTTAACCCCCAACTAGTTCAAAGAAGAGGGAAACTCAGAGCATTTCAAGAACAGCTTGATTTGCTGTGTGTGTGCACGCGTGCGTGTGTGAGAGTGAACAAGAGAGTAAGAGCTCCATGAAGGCTGCCTGCTTGCCAGCATCAAATCAGCAGGAACATGAAGGTTTGCTCAAATACTTCTTTAAAGTCAGACATATGGAGATAGAATTGTGTCTTTATTACATGCGAGAAAATAAATGATCTGAGAGAAAAAAAAAAAGTTTGAGAGAAAAAGTTATCACACTGATAGCAAAAAAGCATTTCATGAGAGAAAAAAAAATATTTGAGAGAAAAAGTTCATACCAATAGCAAAAAAGAATAATATTTGAGACTAAAAAAAGTTTTGAGAGAAAGTATTTTCCTCATAGAACATAAACAAATATAAATTCGAATTTTTTTTAATTATTTCTAAAAAAAAAAAAAAAATCTCTCTCAAAATACTTTGAAAAAAACTCTCAAATATATATATTTTGCTATCAGTGTGAAAACATTTTCTCAAAAAAAAAAGTGTTTCTCTCAAAATGCTTTTCTTTGCTCTTGATGCAATTTCTTGCTCTCGTGTCAGGATTTTGCTTTCACTGTGAAAATTGTGTCATGGGCGGGGCCACGTTCCTATTGGCCAGTCGGGTGAGCATCGTCTTGTCTTGGGAGTCGAACTGAATCATGTTCGGTTCACCGGCATAGATGCCGCCTCTGCCTTAGTTGAGCACGGACACTCCAATGTTTGGGTAAGATGATTCACTGTGATCTTAGATGATCACGGACGTATCGCCTGCGATAATTAATGCAATATTGCTCAGCTTGTCAGTGAACTACGGCTCTGTGATAATGCCGCTTCATCTGAAAGCAGGCGATGGTGATTTACTACTAATCAAGTAACCGGCTTTACTGACGAGATGCGCATAACAATGTCATCCGATATATCGCCCAGGCCCAGCCCTAGTTCATCATATACAACCTCCTGTACAGTTTTACTCGGACTCAGAATAAACTATTTTGTTTTAAGGTCAATATGATACATTTCCTGTTTGAACCTACAACTTAACTATAACCTAAAATGATTGTTATTAATGTGTTTAGCATCTGTATCTCTCACTATAGCTATAGAGCACTATCAGTGTTGTGCCCGAACGTGTTCATTGAACGATAGTTCATGAACTCGTTCATATTTTGGGTGAACGTGAACTGAAAGTAGCCTACTGTATTACTGCCTGATGAACGTTACTGTAAGCTCGTTCATTTTGGTGTCTGTGAACGTCACGCTCTCTCAGTTTAACTTCGTTCAACAGAGTGCCAGATTTCTATAGAGCTTTCCAGGCGAAAACCCGGCTTAACGGTCCTCCACGACGGGTGAGAGTGCGAGCAACAGCAGCGAGAGTGTGTGTGTGCGAGTGAGTGAGCGAACTACAGTGTGTGTGTGAGTGCGTGTATGTGCGAGTGAATGTGTGCGTGAGATGGCTCGCGGTGACTGGTCGGAAAGCAACGTGTAGTCTGACATATTTCTTGTCCATCCACGACATGACAAGATTTTTAGGAATCAAAATTGTGTAATCTGACACCGTGACTATCGTAACAGACACAAAAATCTTGTAATCTGAACCAGGCATATGATCACCGTGAATCATCTTACCCAAACATTGGAGTGTCCGTGCTCAACTAAGGCAGAGGCGGCATCTATGCCGGTGAACCGAACAATGGTATAATGATTCAGTTCGACTCCCAAGACAAGACGATGATATTGGATATTGGCCACCCGACTGGCCAATAGGAACGTGGCCCCGCCCATGACACAATTTTCACAGTGAAAGCAAAAGCAAAAAGACACGAGAGCAAGAAATTCCATCGAGAGCAAAGAAAAGCGTTTTGAGAGAAACACTTTTTTTTTTTTAGAGAAAATGTTTTCACACCGATAGCAAATATATATATTTGAGAGTTTTTTTCAAAGTATTTTGAGAGAGATTTTTTTTTCTCAGAAATAATTAAAAAAAATTCAAATTTATATTTTTTTATGTTCTATGAGAAAATACTTTCTCAAAACTTTTTTTAGTCTCAAATATTATTATTTTTGCTATTGGTATGAAAACTTTTTCTCTCAAATATTTTTTTTTTCTCTCATGAAATGCTTTTTTGCTATCAGTGTGATAACTTTTTCTCTCAAACTTTTTTTTTTTTTCTCTCAGATCATTTATTTTCTCACATGTAATAAAGACACAATTCTATCTCCATACAGACAAGCCAAAGTACACCCTAATTCACACACACACACGCACGCACAAACGCACAAACACACACACACACACACACACACACACACACACACACACACACACACACACACACACACACACACACACACACACTATATAATTCCCCCTCAACCACAGCTCTAAAACACTTTTTGTTGTTGGTGCACAGATGGATGGAGAGCTGCTGTTGCCTCTTCTTTATTTCAGTTTTCATTAGTTATCCTTTTGGATCCATGTGAAATAAAAAATACAGCTAAATACAAAGGTTTAGAAATTTGAAAATATTTGAATATTTAAAAATTCCATATAAATCTAAAGTTACTCTATAGCTCTATCAGAAACATTCTCACTTCACCCCAAACACACATTCATAAGGTACCATGAACCTTAAAACCATGGCTCCGAACCGTTTCAAGGAACAAAAACAAAAGAAACAAACAAAATTTTAACAGGAACATAAACTCAGGTGGTCAGTTTTTACTGTCTTTTAATATATCTGGCAAAACACTTGAGCTATAAAAGACAAAGTCTTATGCACAAGCTGTATTGATTAGACGGCAAATACCAGACTGACACTCTTCTCCGCTCCTCAAATACATAAAACATTAGCCTTTACACACATCATGTTTTGAATAAAGAAAATGCTGTACTTATTCAAAGAACCAGTTTTTATTTACCCTCGCAGGGCAAACAAGCAGAGATGATCTCAAGTTCAAGTAGTAAAAACAAAACAAAACAAAAAACATTATTAACAGGTTTTTTTTTTTTTTTTTATCAAACCATTTTCGGAACGAAAATGTTACAGAAGGAACGCATGAACAGAAACGTTAAAATACTGATTCTGCTCAGAGCAAACCGATTTATTTATTGTTTCTATCGTTTTTAAGCCCTGCTTAAAACATTGCAGTAGAGGTGTGTTGGTGCATCAGGATACGTGGTGACCCTTGGAGACAGAGGACGCACCATTAGAAAGAATAACCCATCCAAAGATGGCTGCAAGTGAAGTCTCATTCATAATTCAGTCCTCTCGGGGGAGACACTGCTGCCTGCTTGGCATTCCGATGCCTTCCAGCACTGAATACACTGAGTGCTTGAGAAAACCAGGTACAGCAGGCTGGTATAAAGAACTAACTTCATTATGTATATGCCATTTGAATATGTAATCTAGAAAAAATACTATGCAATGTATGCTATGATAAATACAGGTAATGGTAAAAAAGATATGTGAAAATCAATCCATTAAAAGTGGCACAAGATTTGTTCACATATGAAACTTGATCGTTGAAACTTTATGATCACAATGGCATACTATATACGATTTATGAAAAGCAGTATGCAGTATGAAAACTATGTGCAGTATGATAATTTTCTGTATAAAAGGAATACTTGGATGACCAAGTGAAATGAAAATGAAATGAAAAAGTCAAATGAAACTGCACAAAACACAGCTGAAGCTCACTATATCCCACAATCCAATAGGCTCCCGTTGCCAGGCTGCCAATTGAGCCATTTGTCAACCTCCACTGACCTCCATTTCATCTTTATTTTCAAAATAATAGCTGAACATCACGCATACCATTGTAAACATACTATCTATCGTTGTAAACTGCATTTGGCACAACAGTTACATTTGAATTAAGGCTAGTTCACTCACACCAAGGATGATAACTACAGTAGTCAGCATCTGAAGTGGATCCAAACCTTTCATCAAAGTTATACATGATTTTTGAACAATACCCATTCTTGTCTTTGATTAACTTTTTTTTTATCCACTTTAAATGTTGACTACTGTATATATATGTAGCAACAAAAGTTACATACATTATTTCGCCAATAGATGGCGGCAAAGACCGTCTTTATGAGTGAGTAAGTCAGTAGAGAAGACTTTTACATTGAAAGGAATCAAACATGTGAACACGGAGAAGGAAGACGCAACTGACAGATGACTATGGGCACGGAAAAAACCCTTAACTGTTAAAAGTACAAGATATCGCAGCGGACATTCAAACAGATTTTTTTTTTTTATTATGAATATGACTGACCTGAAGGAAAATGCTATATCTACTGTAAATGCAGGTACACTCACTTACTCGATCTCTCACAATACTCTACTATAGCTTCAATGAACAATATCAATGAGATCAAACATGTGTTTAAGTTACTAAGAGTGGTTGCTAGGGGTGTTGTGTAGTGATACATAGAACAGTTGGGTGAAGCAGTCATAGCCGTGTTTTATCGTGAATAAAGCACAGCTATTGACCAATCAGAATCAAGGATTGGAACTAACTGTTTTATATATATATATATATATATATATATATATATATATATATATATATATATATATATATAGATATATATATATATATTAGGGGTGTCAAAATTTATCGTTTCTACGATGCATCACGATGCAGACGAGGACGATTCGGTATCGGTTCAGTAATAGACCATAACCGATTATAATGTACTGACGCTTTTCTGACGTCATTTGTCGCGTACGTGCTTTGTCGCGGTAGCGTACAATGGCAGAGGGAGGTGAGACGCGAGTGCGAGTAATTAAAAATGCTCTAACTACTTTTAAAGCCTACATCTGGGCACATTTCGGCTTTCATGAACAACCTGGTAAGCACGAACTGCAGAAGACACGCGCTGTGTGCGCTCATGTCACGCACAAATAGAATATGCAGGAGGTAATACCACTAACTTCATAAACCACGTTAGCCGTTTTCAACCCGAGCTGTTAATGCCTGGCAGAGTCTGACTGCTTTAGAGTAAGCGGATGAGCTCCAACGTCTCCCGAATCCTTAGCCAAAAATAAATCATCCACCCGCCCCAATAACTTTCTCTGATTTAAGTATCCGCACCCGATGGTCAAATTACAATTATTCTGTGTTGTTATGCGCAATTATAAATGGATGATCGTCACCTTTAACAGCGGATTCGGCGACGGTTGATGCGCGCATCTTTAATGGTAACATAATACACTGATTAATGAGTGCTGCTTTTAAATGAACATTTCTTTAAAACAAAATTTATTTGACAGATTTTCCTTTTCTTGATGGCATAAACAAGCTTTACTCCCTTGAAACTTAAACTGGAATGTCACTGTTTGAACAGGCGAGCACACACACGCGCACACACATTACTTTTGAAGAAAAATTTAAAATTGAGGATGCGGTGCATCGCGATGCATTGTGATATGGAATTGAACTGAATCGATGGCATGATAATCGTAATCGAACCGAACCGTGAGACCAGTGTCGGTTCACACCCCTAATATATATATATATATATATATATATATATATATATATATATATATATATATACATATATATATATATATATATATATACATATATATACATATATATATATATATATATATATATATATATATATACATATATATGTATATATGTATATATATATGTATATATGTATATATATATATATATTAGGGCTGTCAAACGATTAATCGTGATTAATCGCATCCAAAATAAAAGTTTGTTTTTACATAATATGTAAAATGTGTGTGTACGGTATATAATTATTTTCTATATATAAATACACACACATGCATGTATATATTTAAGAAATAAATGCATGTATATACTGTGTATATATATTTATATTATATATAATTTATATTATATATAAATATTTTATATATAAATAATTTTTCTTAAATATATATAGGGATGTGTGTGTATTTATATATAGAAAATAATTATATACCGTACACACACATATATTATGTAAACACAAACTTTTATTTTGGATGCGATTAATCGCGATTAATCGTTTGACAGCCCTAATATATATATATATGTGTGTGTGTGTGTGTGTGTGACAGTGACAGTGTATGCGCACGCTGTATGGTTGCTGCCACTGAGGTATAGCCCCATCGACGTGGTTGTGTATGATTTGGCAATAGGGGACAGCTGGTGAAAAAACATGTTTAAAAATTATCGGGAGGTGCTCGTAACGTGCTCGGCTCGGCTTGTAATTCCTCTCACATGCTACGAGCCGCGACCATGCGAGCATCACCAATTCCACTCAATTTCTCCCGAGTGAAAAAAATAATCTGCAGAAAAACAAAAATAGTGTCTGTGACTGTTTTGTTGCAACTGATAAGACACAAGTTGTTTTTGTTATTGTGTTTCATCCAAAAAAATAAATGGAGATTCATTTTCCTAATTAAAAAAAAAATCTTTTTATTTCTTAAAACATGATATATTGTGAGTTATTACTGATAATATATTGATTATCGCAGTATCGCCATATCATGATATTATCGGTATCGTGAACAATGTATCGCGTATCGTATCGTATCGTGAAGTACCCAGTGATTCCCAGCCCTACTGTATACAGGCCACCATACAGACTTTTTTCTGATTTTCTATCAGAGTTAGTACTGGCTGCAGATAAAGTCCTAATTGTTGGTGATTTTAATATACATGTAGATAACGGAAAATATGCATTGGGATTGGCATTTAGAGACATACTAAACTCTATTGGAGTTAGACAACATGTCTACTCATTGTCGTAATCATACTTTAGATCTAATATTGGCACATGGAATCAATGTTGAGGCCGTTGAAATTCTGCAGCAGAGCGATGACATCTCAGATCATTATCTAGTTTTGTGTATATTCCATTTAGCCAAGGTTGCAAAGCCGACTCCGTGTTACAAATATGGTAGAACTATCACTTCTGCCACTAAAGATTGCTTTATTAATAATATTCCTGATCAGTTTCATCATCTCAGCATCCCAGATAGCTTAGAAGAACTCAATGTTGCAACAGAAACTACTCTCTATTCCAGCACTTTAGACACAGTTGCTCCCTTACGCAGATGACGCAGGCGATACAAGGCGACAACACAATCGTCTTTCATCAGTGCTAGTTCTTTGGCATCGGTTTGGTGTGTACCTACCTTTAGTGGAGCACCTCATTGAGCACTGCTTGTAATATGTCATAAACTGCAGGATGTGTTAAGTAGAGAAATTTTTCACCATTGTCATGGAAATCTGCCATCAATGAATCCTCTCTGAACCAGAAAAGACCCTTGACATGACACTTGCTGGCCTCTAGCTCCAGACCTGCATCTCTACATTAAGTACAATCACAGTGTAATAAATATATAGCTCTTTTCACATTGATTTCTCTCATTTTTTTTCCTTCACAGGAGAGAGGTGACCTTTTCGATTTTACGTAAGTGCATGGCTCTGTCAGGACTGTCTGTCATGCTAAGACACTGTTTGCTCAGCCGTGTTGATGCTGTCAGGATATTTACAGCTAATAAAACATTGTAAACATATTGTGTGGTGAGATAACCTGAGGTTTAGCAAACAAACCTGAGTGGCATTTCAATACCAAGGCTGTATTCACAGCAGAAAATAATTTTCTTGATCAAAAAAGGTTAACTTTTTTTCTTTTTTTACAAACCCGTTAAATAAATTGCTGAGGATTTTAGGCCAGTTATAGGATATGGTATGGAAATAAATAGCCACTTTTGTCATGTCTATTTCAATGTTGTTGTTTTTTTAAACACACACAAATCATTTGGGGAGAATTTCTCAGAAAATATTCATATATACAAAATATAAATAATAATAATAATAATAATTTGTTACATTTATAGTGCTTTTTCTGGGTATTCAAAGCGCTTTACATGGAAGGGGGAATCTCCTCAACCACCACCAATGTGCAACACCACCTGGATGAAGTTCCTGGAAGGAACTTATTTTTATGAAAAATGTACCCATAAGCCTATCTATTCTTTCAGGAAGACGTGTCAAGAACAAGAATTATTACTCTGGCAGGCTGTATTAATGCTCTCTATGAGGCTGTGAAACTGCAGCTTGTGCTCTCTCTGTATGATCTCCATAAGTCCTGTTCTGTCCACATGCTTTGATGCCTTCTTGCTGAACATGTGCAATTTAACACACCTAGAGGCACTTGAGCATCCTCTATTTATCCAAAGGCACTCAGGGAGATGATGAATTTGTAGCAGGGTGAGAATGAGTGAATTTCCACGAACTCTGATCTGCGGCGGGAGGATACGGACAGAAATCAAGGGATGTGGCCTCTACCTCTATTCAACCCTCAGTGAATGATTTATGGCTGGTGTGTGTCCTGAATAAACACAATAATCAGCTCACATGTCACAGGGGACACAGTGGACCTCACACACCAACATGCATACATGTATACATACACAGATGAACACAGAAATGACCTTAAACCGTGTCCTAACCAAGTTTTCAAAGACTGGTCTGTTGTCTGTCCACACCAAAATGTGAAATGGCCATGTGATGTGGCACAATCATGCCAAGAAAAAAAAAAAATATATATATAGTTATGAGAAGTAGGATTTGACCAATATTACAATATTCTCTTTTTAATGCTGCACAAATGGAAACCAAGCAAATAGGTGTCCAATTATATTCTACTATAGTTCGTCTGTTGGATGTGCTAACCACTAGAAGTTGAGCAACTGCCATGTGTCACTAGTTAGTCTGTAACCCTGATGTTAGAGCCCGACCGATATATCGGCGGGCCGATATTATCGGCCGATATTAGGCATTTTCCTAACTATCGGTATCGGCATTTATAATGGCCGATAAATTAATATTTAAAAAAATGCAGCGTGCAGTGATTTATGTAAGGATGGTGCTGCCAATAAAGCACCTAAAAGCTGTCACAAAGAACGGGCAAAAGTGGCAAAAAAATAACGGCCGCGTCCAGAGTAGACACAGTGTTAAAGCTCATTCTGCTACGTTACAACATCAAGCAATATTCCAATAATTTATGTAATTATAACACTTTATATAGGGCCATTTTGCATTAAGAGTAGCCAGATGGACACGCGAGACGCGACACGTTCAGAATTAATACACTTTTAGTAAACTACAGAACAGCGCGAGCGGGAAGCGGCGCACCTCACAGGCAGAGAACGCGTCTGAGAATGGACACTGCATTAGTGATATAAAACGCACACACACAGGTCTGTTAAATTAAGCAATACTTTTAAGGTAGTCTAATATTTTTCTGACTAACAAAATTACTGACACAGTAAAGGGTAGATTTAAATAAAGAAAAACGAAATTTAAATAAAGAAAACGAAATTTAAATAAAGAAATTAAACGAAATTTAAATAAAGAAAAACTAAATTTAAATAAAGAAAAACAAAATTAAGTTAAATTAAAAAACGAGATTAATTTAGATTTATAATAACGGGTAAAAAGGCTAATACATTTTGTTTCTATTATTTTATTTTCCACAATGTCAAAGCAACACAGCTTAACCCAAAACACAAGCTCAGACATGCACTTCGTCCATACAAACTCCGCTGTTCTGCGCTCTAGCCAGAGAACACTCCCGTTGCTGGAACACTTGCGCGTCAGTTCTATTTCTAGCATGCATGCGTTTTCCGCGTGGCTCGAACCTGTTAACATGGGAGCCGAAATAAAAACGGCCATGCCACGCAGTCAGTGTGTCGCCGGCCTTATTCAAGCGCGAATGAGAACCGTTTCACGGGGGATCCCAGATGTGAAAAAAAAAAAACGAATGTCAAATTTTCAAATCGAATACCAACCCACCGAACGAATATTCGGGTCCAGCCCTATAGCCTAGTTTCACATTTAGTACATTTTGCTTACTACTTATTTAAAATAGTATAAAACTACTGTACATATGTAATTATAAACGTTTTCATTATGATATTATTAATTTTACTTTACTAAAAAGATCTGAGTTCTTCCTCCACTGGTAGATATTAGAGAAATTAAGATTAAAAATAGAAGATAAGGTTTTGTCAGTGACACTTTTGATATATTTATTGATACAAGTTATGTTTTAAATAATGTGACTAAATTAAAAGACAAAGTCGTTAGTGAAGATTATGCAACAGTATTTAGAATATAATATAATATAAAATGCAATGCAAACTAGTTTGGTTACAGCTCAAATTCTCATTCTATCATTCACCCTGCCTCCATTACATATCTTTGTCACACAAGTGTTTGATCACCACATTTGAGTGAAATGTGTATTCTATATACAGTACCCATCAAAAGTTTGTACACACCAATTGGAAAGTGTGTCCAAACTTACTGTACTATAATACACATAAATAATATTGCTACTGTATTATAATATACACATAAATAATATCGGCCGATATATCGGTATCTGGCTTTTTTTATCGGCATCGGCGCCCAAAAATCCATATCGGTCGGGCTCTACCTGATGTCATGCTAATATGCTAATGGTTAAAACGACCTTAACTGCATACATTATTTTCACCCCCAGGCTACAGCTATCCAACCTCAATCCAGCGTCTCCTCCTTGAGATGTCATTGCCCGTCTCGACTCTCTCCTGGGACACTCTGGGGTGTAAACAAAAAGAGAGAAGTGAGAAGCCACTGGGAGGACAGGTGATTCATCTCCTTTGTAAGCCAATGAACTGTCCTGCAAAAGCCTGTCTGCTATCTGTTTTCAATCCTTATTAACAAGAGAGAAATGCTTAACGAGTCCCACGAATGCCCTTCTGAGAGGCTGACCTGCTCCCCGTCTCCAAAACAGATCAGAGGTGGAGTGGAATCGATGGGCGGTCTCTACTGAACAGATATCATTACAGAATACCTAAAAGCATCTGATAGATTGATAGGGAGCGTGACAGTGATGATAAAAGTGAGGAAGGGAAAGATGTTTAGAATTGACAGATACACCCTGGCTAGATCCTTTTCATGCTAGCACAGGTTGGTTAGTGCTGATGTTCACCAAAAAAAGAAAGAAAATCACAGTCTTTCTGGTGAAGCTGGTTGACCAAGGTATTCTTGCTGGTTAAATGTTTAGTTCACCCAAATATTTTGCCATAATTTACTCACATTGGTCCAAAGGAAGTATCTTGGAAGCATCTTTTCCATACAATAAAACCAATCTTAGGGTATGTTTACACTTGGCAGCAGGTTTGTTTCGATTAAAACAAACTTTGCTCTGTTAAGTGTGGTTCATTTTATTAAGTGTGAAAGCGTCCATCTGAACTTCGGTGCGCACCAAACAAGGGGACTAAGACCCCTGAAAAGTGGTTTAGTCCAACATTTCTGATAGGGCTGTAATCTCCCAGTCGATTAGTCGATTATTTGGTCGATACGTTCTTGCTCGACCAAAATTCTGATTGGTCAATTTTTTGCCGCGTTCATTTCATTAGTTTTGCCGTGTTCATTTCATCAGTTTTTACCTATTTTTTTTACAGTCTATGGTTTTGCCGCGTTCATTTCATCAGGTGGAAAGCACTAATTACTAATGGGGGTGTTTTCAGAGCACCCCTGTTTCACAGGTAACAGTCTGTCTTCAGAACACCCCCCTTGTTTTCACTTCTTTTGGATTAGCCCAACCCACTGGAGAAGAGAGACAGATTGAAGAAAGCAGGCTACTTGAAGGTTTGCTGAATATTATTACTTGATCTGGTTTGTTGATCAGATGTATGTGATGCAACGCTGCAGAGCCGACAGACTCGTGTGTCAGACTCATTTCAGTGCAAAATAATTAGGTCAAAAACAATTTAATATACTGCAAATAGCCTACTAGTTTTTTATGTTTATTTATAATTCATTTAGGCGGACAACAAGGCTACCAAGTACTGCGCACAGTGCACAGCTAATTAATTTAACGTTTTTTTTTCCCTAACGTCATTTTTAGTCGAAAATTTCAGGACTTCAGTCGACCAAGATTTTCTTTGGTTGATTACAGCCCTAATTTCTGAAGAGGTTCTATCACTTTGTATGATGAACAGATTGAATTTAGGCTTTTATTCACATATAAACATTCATCAACGGACAAATCAGTTCTGGTAAACAGAAGCTCAAGCATGTTCGCATGTCGTGCAAGAACCAATGAGGTTCATTCTCGTGTTACGCAGCATGTTTGAGCTTCTACAAGAACCAATGAAGTTCATTCTCGTGTTACACAGCCATTTGAGCTTTTGCAAGAACCAATGATGTTCATTCTCATGTTACACAGCACGTTTGAGCTTTTGCAAGAACCAATGAGGTTTGTATTCACAAATCAAGAAGGTTCGGGTTGAGCTTCTGTTTATGTTCACTGATCACCGTTTAAATGTGAATAAAAGACTAAATGAAATCGGTTCATCATATAAAGCGATCGAGTCTCTTCAGAAAATTTGGACTAAACCACTAGACTTATATAGATTAGTTTTACAATCTCTTTATGAACTTTTTGAAGTGTCAAAATAGTAGTCGCGTAGCTGTCAATGGAGGGACAGAAAACTCTCAGATTTCTTCAAAAAGATCTTCATTTGTTTTCCGAAGATGAACAAAAGTCTTACGGGTTTGGAACGACATGAGGGTGAGTAAAGACTGAATTTTCATTTTCAGGTGAACTAACATTTTAAGGGATGTAGAATATGGTAATGCAGAATAAGCCATTAATATGTGCTTTATACGTACCAAAAAACAGCCAATATGTTAGTAATATGCATGCTAATAAGCAACTGTCACGGTTCATGAGTGCGCTGCTTCCTGCTTGTCTCGTGCATTTGTTATTGTTGTCTGTGTGCCATGTGCGTTTGTGTGTGGGTGTCACCGTATTAATTATCAGTTAATCACATCATCCGCAATCAGCTCAGCGCCAGCTGTCACTCATCTCCTGTTCCTTTAAAAGACTCACTGAATCCTTCTCTCATTGTCAGATCGTTGCTCGATGTTTGTGCCGTGTTTCCCGTTTGAGTTGGTGTCTTCCTGGAGTCCTGTGCTGTTTGTTCTTCGTGTCTGGTTCCTGTCTTCACCTTCACGCCGTTTCACCGCCGGATTCATCACGACCATCTAAGTCCCTGCGTCACCCTGCTACAGCCGTCTGACCCTCACGATCTGCCTGAGTCTACTTCTGTTCTGAGTGTTAATAAACGTACTTTCTTGAGATCGCCTGCATTTGCTTCCTTTTTTCCCAGCACGTCATGACAGAACGATCTGACCAATCGATGGGAGCAGCAGGCGAGACCCAGATGTCTATGGAGGCTTTCATCGGCGCTAGCATGCAACGAATGGACGCTCAAGAGGAGGGGCTTAACAACAACGGACGTGCCATACAGGCACTGGTGACGCAGGTGTCCGAGCTAACCCAGCAAATTCAACATCTGCGCATGCCCACTGCGCCACCCACGCCGTTCGTGCCCCCCGTTCCAGCTGATCCGCTCTCCCAGTCTGAACCTCGGATGCCAGTTCCGGAGAGGTATGCTGGAGAACCTGAGTATTGTCGGGCTTTCATTACCCGTTGTGAGATGCATTTCGCCCTACAGCCACGCACGTTTGCCACGGAAACTTCTAAGGTGGCATTCGTTCTCACTCTCCTGACTGGGAGGGCGGCCCTTTGGGGTACGGCGGTGTGGGCGAATAGAGATCCCTGTTGCGTGTCGTTCCAGGCACTCGCGGAAGCCATGAGGGAAGTCTTCGACCGCGCGGCGGCCGGGAGGGAGGCTGCTAGGAGACTGGCGGAACTCAGACAGGGTAATCGCTCTGTATCGGACTACGCCATTGAGTTCCGCACCCTGGCCGCCGAGTGCCAATGGAACGACACGGCGCAGTGGGACATGTTCCTGCATGGGCTGGCTGACCGCGTTCATCAGGAGATCTACGCCCTGGACCTCCCGACGACCCTCCACGGGTTAATAGAGCTGGCGCTGCGGGTGGACTCCAGGCTTGGCCGGATGAGTCGACGCGCGCCAACCGAAGCTCCAGTCCACTTCTTCAACCTCCCGAGGTCCAGTGGCACCGACGCGGTCAGCCCCATCAACGACACCGAACCCATGCAGGTGGGGAGAGCTCGGCTTTCCCGGGAGGAGAAGGAGAGGCGGAGATCCCTGGGCCTTTGTTTGTACTGTGGAGGATCTGGACATTTTCTGAACTCATGTCCGTTAAAAGGCCCAGCCCGGCAGTAACTATGAGGCTACTGTCGGGTGGGATCTCCGCTGCTAAGACCTCAGGAACACCATCAGCGACATCTACTCTCCTCCCGGTTAGACTTAGATGGTCGCATCACCAACACCACTGCCACGCACTCTTGGACTCTGGGGCGGAAGGTAATTTTCTGGATCATCACTTCGCCATCAAACATCACATTCCTCTACTACCACTCACCCAACGCATCTCTGTCCACGCACTCAACGGCCAAGACCTCCCTGTCATTACCCTGTCCACTGCTCCTCTCACACTCACCACCTCCGGAAACCACACTGAAACCATCACCTTCTACATCATGGACTCCCCCCTGGCTCCCATAGTACTTGGACACCCCTGGCTTACTCAACACAATCCCAAAATAGACTGGCAACACAGAACTATCAATGAATGGAGCACTGAATGTCATAAGTCTTGTCTTTTGTCTGCCTGTTCGTCTGTTCCCATGTCTGTCTTACAGGAGAAAGCAGCGGACTTGTCAACCGTGCCCGAGGAGTACCACGACCTGAAGGAGGTGTTTAGTAAGTCTCGAGCTGCTTCTCTTCCTCCTCACCGTCCCTACGACTGTGCTATAGATCTACTGCCAGGTAAATCTCCGCCTAAGGGCAAGTTGTATTCACTTTCTGCTCCAGAAAGGGAGGCCATGGAGAAATATATTTCTGATTCTCTGGCAACCAAATTCATTCGCCCTTCCTCTTCTCCTGCAGGGGCGGGGTTCTTTTTCGTGGGGAAGAAGGACGGATCCCTGCGACCTTGCATTGATTACCGGGGACTGAACAACATCACGGTAAAGAATACTTATCCTTTGCCGTTGATGTCTTCAGCCTTCGAGAGGTTGCAGGGAGCGACTCTCTTCACGAAACTGGATTTACGCAATGCTTATCATTTGGTCCGCATCAGGGAGGGTGATGAATGGAAGACCGCCTTTAATACCCCCAGGGGACACTTTGAATATTTGGTTATGCCCTTCGGGCTTTCCAACAGTCCAGCGGTCTTCCAGGCACTCGTCAACGACGTGCTGCGAGATATGGTAGATCAGTTCATATATGTTTACCTGGATGACATATTGATTTTTTCTTCATCTCTCCAGGAACACGTGCAGCACGTCCGACGAGTGCTTCAGCGGTTGCTAGAGAATGGGCTTTTTGTCAAGGCGGAGAAATGCGAATTCCACGCACAGTCGGTTCAATTTTTGGGGTACGTTATCTCGTCCGAGGGGATTCGCATGGACCCTGACAAGGTTAAGGCTGTGGTAGAGTGGCCAATTCCAGATTCCCGCAAGGCCCTGCAGAGGTTTCTGGGATTCGCCAACTTCTACAGACGTTTCGTCCGTAATTTCAGCCAACTAGCCGCACCTCTGACTGCCTTGACCTCCCCCCGAACTACGTTCAGGTGGACAGACGCGGCTGGCTCCGCGTTTGCCAAACTCAAGGACCGCTTTGTTTCGGCCCCTATTCTCATCGCCCCTGATTCCTCACGTCAGTTCGTGGTGGAGGTCGACGCGTCAGAGGTGGGGGTAGGAGCAGTGTTGTCCCAGCGTTCCCCCACGGACGAGAGGATGCATCCTTGCGCGTATTTTTCACACCGTCTGTCTCCTGCCGAACGTAATTATGACATTGGTAACAGAGAGTTGTTGGCCGTCAAGCTAGCGTTGGAGGAGTGGCGCCACTGGTTGGAAGGGTCGGGGGTACCTTTTATTGTTTGGACCGATCATAAGAATCTGGAATACATTCGTACTGCTAAAAGGTTAAACTCCAGGCAGGCTCGGTGGGCACTTTTTTTCGGTCGTTTTGATTTTTCTCTCTCGTACCGCCCGGGTTCCAAGAATATTAAACCCGATTCTTTATCGCGACTTTTTGATCGTTCCGAACGCCTGGTTACTCCCGAGTGCATTTTACCGGAGAGTCTATTTGTCTCCACACTCGTATGGGAGGTCGAATCGAAGGTCAAGAAGACCTTAGAAGGGGTAACGCCCCCGGTCGGGTGTCCACCGAACCGTTTATTTGTGCCGGAGGAACTACGGTCTGAAGTTATTCAGTGGGGTCATTGTTCCAACATAGCCTGTCACCCTGGAATCAATCGCACGAGGTTTTTGGTTAAGCAGCGATTCTGGTGGCCACGGATGGCCCGCGACATTCACGATTTTGTTTTGGCTTGCTCGGTATGTGCCACTGGTAAGACTTCCAATCGCGCGCCAGATGGGTTACTCCAACCGCTGCCAGTCCCTTCGAGACCCTGGTCCCACATCGCTCTAGATTTTATTACCGCCCTCCCGCCCTCCCAGGGCAACACGGTTGTTTTGACCGTGGTGGACCGGTTCTCGAAGGCGGCTCATTTCATTCCCTTGCCCAAATTGCCGTCAGCCAAGGAGACAGCGGTTGCCGTCATTGACCACGTCTTTCGTTTACATGGCCTTCCGATTGACGTGGTCTCTGACAGGGGTCCCCAGTTTGTGTCCAAATTCTGGCAAGAGTTCTGTAAATTACTGGGCGCGACTGTTAGCCTGTCCTCTGGTTTTCACCCTCAGAGCAATGGCCAGACCGAGAGAGCCAACCAGGATTTAGAGAGAATGTTACGGTGTTTGGTTTCCAAGAATCCGACTTCCTGGTGTCAACAACTGTCTATGGTGGAGTACGCCCACAATACGTTACCAGTGTCATCCACGGGCCTTTCTCCGTTTGAAGGTAGTGTAGGATACCAGCCACCTGTTTTTCCCAGTCTGGAATCTGAAGTCGCGGTTCCCTCCGCACACGCCTTTGTCCAGAGGTGCCACCGCACCTGGACTAGAGCCCGTGAGACTCTACTCCAGGTGGGGGCGCGCACTAAGGCTAACGCCGATCGCCACCGGTCTAAGCCTCCCGTTTACATCGTCGGTCAAAAAGTGTGGCTTTCTACTAAGAACATTCCTCTCCGTTCCGTCTCGAATAAGTTAGCACCCAAATTTATTGGCCCGTTCACTGTCACCAAGATTATTAGTCCGGTGGCAGTCCGCCTCAACCTTCCTCCAGCGTACAGGAGGATACACCCCGTGTTCCATGTCTCCAAAATTAAGCCTGTGTTTCGATCAGCAATTAATCCGCCTGTACCGGTTCCCCCACCGCCGCGTCTTGTAGATGGGGAACCGACGTATTCGGTTAACCGTATTCTGGACACCAGGCGGAGGGGACGAGGATTCCAGTACTTGGTGGACTGGGAGGGTTACGGTCCGGAGGCGAGGAGTTGGGTTCCCGCGAGAGACATACTAGATCACTCCCTTATTGATGATTTCCATCGACAGGTAAGGGAGTCTGGGGACGCCAGGAGGCGTCCCTAGGAGGGGGGGGTACTGTCACGGTTCATGAGTGCGCTGCTTCCTGCTTGTCTCGTGCATTTGTTATTGTTGTCTGTGTGCCATGTGCGTGTGTGTGTGGGTGTCACCGTATTAATTATCAGTTAATCACATCATCCGCAATCAGCTCAGCGCCAGCTGTCACTCATCTCCTGTTCCTTTAAAAGACTCACTGAATCCTTCTCTCATTGTCAGATCGTTGCTCGATGTTTGTGCCGTGTTTCCCGTTTGAGTTGGTGTCTTCCTGGAGTCCTGTGCTGTTTGTTCTTCGTGTCTGGTTCCTGTCTTCACCTTCACGCCGTTTCACCGCCGGATTCATCACGACCATCTAAGTCCCTGCGTCACCCTGCTACAGCCGTCTGACCCTCACGATCTGCCTGAGTCTACTTCTGTTCTGAGTGTTAATAAACGTACTTTCTTGAGATCGCCTGCATTTGCTTCCTTTTTTCCCAGCACGTCATGACAGCAACAAGTGAATAGTGTTCCCTAATCTAAAGAGTTACCTGATTTTCATGTTTGGGTGACCAGCCAGGTTGCTCATGTTTGATGATTGTATTTAGAAGGAATTTGGGACTATTTGTATTTGGACGCCTATAGAATATCCCACCCATTGCTGTCTGCAGTTTCCTGATAGCATTGTTACCTTGCCTTGGGACGAGTGCTCTATCTGTTCCTAACAAAACAGCTAAACATTGATGTCTTTTAAATGTGTGGGAAATGTAGGTTTGGATGTTGCATGTTTATTGTGAAGCTAAAAGTCTGCATTTTGAATAGATACCTTGCTGTTTGCTTGCTCATTCACATCCAGATTCGTTTTTCTCTCACTCTCTCTCTCTCTACACTTTCTTTGAAGATGTGGTTAGCTGAACTGATGAGAAATTTCAGGGAGAGAACAGAGGCTTTCAGGAGCTGCATGAAAGGCAGTGGAAGAACTGGCATTATGTGTTAGCGAAACACAAAGAGAGAGATGCCACAAGCAAACGCCTGCCATGCAAAGTACCACAATCCCTCAGATTCAGCCAGTACACCTTATTGCCTACAGCACATACATGCCAATGAGCTGTTCAAAGAATACAAAGGAAAGGTGTACCCATAACCCCTGACCAGTGAGAAATTTAACATTTATTCAGAAGCATAAACTCATTTTTTAAGTCAAATGTTTCTCTAGCCATTTGGGAATACCTACATTCCTTCGAACCAAGTCTGAAAATATGACAGGCCAAATGGGATTTGCTATTATTGAGATTAAACTTGCAACAGCTAATCTTTATACATCAGTCGGTCACGGACTACAATGAAGAGACAGGCTGAAATAGCCACATTAGTATGAATTAATTGTTTATTATTCTACAATAGAGTCTTGGGAAATACAATATTTTTTTAAACAGCTAGGTGCAAATCTAACACCGTTCAACGGCACATATTTCTCTATAAACACCAATAAGCTATTTAAAAACAGAATAAGAAAGCCTAAATGCACAATTTTACGTCAGCATTCTTTCAAAAAGACACTAATGTAACTGTAAGAGCGGTTGATTAACAAACTTAACGGAATAAACAAGTAAACAAACGTTTATACTTTAGACAAACAACTTCGGGCAACAGGACACCAAAGTATACCTTTGAGGGAAGTTCAAATTTGCATTTCAAATTGTCATGTCAAAGAGTGTCAACATCACAGTGTTTTCTCACAAGTCAAATTGGTGGAAGAGTGAAGCAGAAGGGCTGATTTCATGACAGTCCTCAGCAAGAGAGACTAACAGCCTCTGACAGGAAGATGGATCACTTTACTAATGCTTGAACAAATCTATACGAGGCGATGATAATAGGTGTTAGTACTGAATTGCGCCTCTTGAGCGATTTTGAGTCAAGGATGGAGTGTTTTATGCCTCTAAATAGAAACACCACAAGAACATGTGCTATTTTTTCTATTTTATATACTGTTTTTCTTAGGGCATGGTACCTTGGAAATGTTATCATTAAAGAAGCTATATGTAGAATTCAGAAACCCTTGTTATTAGCGACACCGTGAGAAATAAAGTGAACTGCAGTCAGCAACTTTGCTGCTCGTGCTTCAGGGCCACGATATACTCATGATGTAAAAAGTTAGAAATATCTTTGCAGCGATATACTGTTAACGAACATCCTGATGTCGTCCACGCTGATAAGAGTGACGTTTAGATGAATAAAATAAACACAACAAAAATGAAAGCGGTAAGAAAGTGGTGGCTAAGAAATCATCTGATCACAGACATATGGATGTCTGCACAAGCTTTGCAATCCACCGGCATCATGTTGACAGATGAGATGATTCAAATTACACAGTTATGATAGTTTGATTCTAAAGCATATTTGAGAAAATAGACTATATAGATCTAGCTGGACGATGACATAATTTATTGCAGAACTACTTTATAGATGAAATTAATTAGATTTAATAACTGATGATCCTTACAATGGAACTGAATCAACACTGAACTGACTTCAACTGAACAACAGCCGAAATGCATAATTTTCATGTTATCACTGTAAAGCTGCTTTCATTATGATCATTATGTATTTAATAACTTGCTCTGCTGCTGAAATTGTGAAAAACTTTCCTTTTCATTGACAAAACCATTTACTTTTATTGGAACCCATCTGATTCCAGTTGTGTATGCAACACCTACTTTTCAGAATCCAATCAATTATCAATAAAGTAAGTTTGACCCTTTTGTTATTGTTGTTTTTGTTATACTCAGTAAAAAGTTAAATTTTGGAATTAAAATACACTGAAACTTGCTTAGAATGCATAGTTGACAGCTACACAAAGTTTTTCAGAGGTCTGTCAAGTGTTTATTGCAAAAGCAAGGCAATAAAGAGTTCATTTTTTTCATTTGTTTCAAAGATGAATTAAAAACTGCACAAAACATGACAACATGTCAACATTTATATTGTTTTCTGCTACATGGTGCATTACCTTGTTTTGACCATTTTTTTTTTTTTTTCTCATTTCAATGAGAGTAATCTCAAAAGCAAATGAAAGTGTAAATGACAAATAATAAAGACTTCTGAATGATTATTTAAGCGGCCTTCAAACAGGAACAAAGAGAACCACGCTAGCTTTAGATGATTACGTCTGCAGCTGACGACTCCTGCAGATGTGCACAGCTGTGTGGGGGTGTAACTAACTAAAGTTAGTATTTTTTCAAACCAATGCTACTTTTCCCGACAAACAGCAGTTTGTTGTGGCACAACGCTACAAATTCATGTGTATTCAGGTTCAGTAAGACATGATTCAGTCGTAATATATAAAATAAGTACAGCACAGATAATATATTTTTCTAGAACCAAACTGTTTTATCTTACTTGTAATATGCATCGACAAACCCTCACATGTGGCTTTTTTAATTGAACAGTTGCCACTATAATATATCACTAAGCAATTAACCTCTTCTCAGAACTATGTCTGCTAGAGAAGGGTGTGCTCATATTAAGGTAAAAAAAACAAACAACTTGTTTAGCTTTTGAGAAATAAAAGAGTTTGCTCATCTCACCATAAGATGGCTGCCACTGCCGGCTAATGGATGGGTTTTGAAGGTGCAAATTAATTTTCTAGTTCTACTGAGAATATGACAGGTGGCAAATTGTCAAGAATTTGATAAAAACAATTACCAGAGCCATATGATACAATAGAATAGGCTGAGATCGTCCTTTAATTCATTTCTACTTTGTGCTTGTCAAACTCTATTCTCTCCTACAAAATACTTTACGCTACATTAACTTTGACATTGCATTTAATCTCCTCAGGCACAACAATAGAACAGACCGAAACCTAACAAAACACCTCTTCTTCCTCTTTCTTCAGGCACTCCGAACAGCATCAAAACCCATGTTTCTACTGACGACAAGGTTTAAAAGGATAATTTTGGCTTCTTGAAAAAAAATCAATAAATCATTAGGCGTACATGGATGGCCGCTATCTTGATTGACAGGGCGAGGCTGGGGATTAGCATGAGCGCTAGTATCTGCAGACTACAGTGCTTTAATCAGGATTGTGGATTCTGAATGGAGCTCTGAGTGGCAGTGCACTCAAGAGGACACGCTCAAACTGTGTATACAAATTAGGCTTTATTTAGGAATGTGTCATTCAACCGTGTACTGGAGGACAGAAAGCGAGGCAGTTTGCTAAAAAGCTTTCTTGGAGTGCACTCTTGTGGGAGGGTTAAGATGCAAGTGGGTCCATGCTTTTAAGTTTTGCATGAGGGACTCGCTTATTAAAAATGTTATGGTCTTTTTGCAAATCGCTGAAACCACGCTGAGAGGCCTCTGACACATTTATATGGCACACTCTTGGGTCATATGAAAGTGTAAGTAATGGTGGCATGACACTGTTATATTGTGTAACCACCCCTCCAAAAAACAAACAAACAAACAAACAAACAACCCCTCCAGGGATACCAGAGCTAAAAAGTAATAAAGTAATTCAGTAGTCATGTTACCACAACTTTAAAAAAATGCATGGTTGCAAGGTAAAAGTTCTAATTTAATGATTTAATTACACCTTTTAAGTTGCAAACGTTATTTTGTTGAGTTTTATTGATATAACAATGTTCATCATTACATTAACTTACAGTAATATTGTGTGTACTTTAAACAATTTTTTTTTTTTTAAATAAGTTGTAGTAACTTAATGAAATTGTCTTGATAAGTAGAAATTAAATATTAGAAATTGGATAGTGGATTTCTTGTATCAAGCATGCTTTGCATAGGACTGGATAAGGAAAATAAATGTTGAAATCATAGCCGGCCATAAATGGTATATAATATTTGCTGTATATATATATATAAAACTGGAAAACACAAAAGTACTGATTTAAAAAAAATAAAAAATACACACAGCTGATCTAATGTCTCAAACACCGTCTCAAACCTCCCAAGGGTGCAATTTACCTCCATTTGAAGAAGTTAATTGTATCTGATGAAAGGCATTTGACAACTCTTCCTAACCCATGGGTAGAAAATCCATGAAATGAATCACTCACACTCACGCACGCACACACACACGTTGTGTTTTCATGTTTTATGGGGACTTTCCATAGACACAATGATTTTTATACTGTACAAACTGTATATTCTATCCCCTTACACTAACCCTACCTCTAAACCTACCCATCACACAAAACTCTCTGCATTTTTGCATTTTTAAAAAACATCACTTAGTATTATTCATAAGCTGTTTTCCCTCATGGGGACCAAAAAAAAAAAAAAAGTCCCCACAAGGACAAGGATTTCGGATATTGCCGTCTTTGTGGGGATATTTTGCCACACACGCACGCACGCATGCACACACACACACACACACAGTTTCCAAATCTGTTGTACCACACTATCTGAGTGATATAAAGTGTTTGAGGTCTGCCTGTAGCAATGAACAGCGATACGGAAACACACACCTGAGATCCAGGAGTCAAAGACTGTGCGTATGGATTCAAATGCCACAGTTAACTGCTATTACCAATGCAAATTGTCCCCTAAAGCTATCAGTACGACTCCCCTCTCGCAGCCACACACTCATGATTAGCTGCAAAACAGCCTATTAAAAAAATGTAAAATGGTCATTCCTCTTATGCGGTATATTTTCATCTTCCCATCATTTATCATAAACTTAGACTTTTCAACGATGAAAGTCATATTAATTAGTGGGCCTTTTATAAAATTGGCACAATTAAGAAGACATAAGGGGTGTTTATAAAATCACTGTGAACGTTGCCAGAAAAAAAAAAAAAAACACAACTAACAAAAGCCAGTTCCTTAATGACAAGGAAGTGATATCAAACAACATCAAGAGCCCAGTTTCATCAAATTATAGAAATCAGTATGATCCTGTTAATTTTCTTTCAGTTGAGTAAATACCCATTACAATCACTAATGTTTCAGTGAACTTGACCAGATGATATTTCTGAAAGTAACTTAATGATAGCATATATAGGTAAATAAAATATCTTAATTAGTATAAGCATTTTTTTTTTTTTCAGGTTACAGAGCTTAAAAACTACTGAATAACACATGAATGATCCAAAAACATGGATGGTCAATGATCAAATGTTTTGCCTACTTGAATAGTACTGGTATTGTATAATACTACTGTATGGAATACAACATTTTAAGAATTAATGAAGAGCTGAGAGGTGAGAAGACAAGAAAAGGAAACAACAGCAGGAGACGACAACAGTGACAGACATTCAGAGTGCAAATGAAATTAATGAGTGTGACAATAATTAAAAATGTACACATTTTGACAGTGAAGACTGCAAAAAAGGGTTTTCTGAATGCATAAGGACAGTTATTCATATTTTAATATTTCACATTTGTGCCTAGTTTCTGTTAAGATGAGATCAATCGAGGATCATGATGAAGCCCCCTCTCCCCTCTCTCACTCAGGCCTGGCAACAGTTATATTAGACCTGCTACAAGGGTCCAATGTGCCATATGTGTCTTTGGACCTGTTCCCTCATTTATAGTGGTCACCTTTAAGAGGCCATTCCCCAAAGAGCATGTCAGTTTAAGCACACAGCCCTTAGCAGTCAGTATTCAGTATTCTCCTCTAATGTCCTACAACGTCCTGCAGGCTCACTGGTGTCATTAGGGAGTACCTGTTGGGTTGAGAACAAGGGTATATGTACTGTAGAGAGTGACTGAAAAAACTAATGACAGACCATCATATCGTCTGACTTTTGGGCTTTTTGAACTTAACTGTGCCCACTTGGCAAATGAACAGAAATCTTAGTCCTTGTCTCTGTTTATATATTTATATGATTGTCAATATTTTTTTTCTAGTGAATTTTGAGTAAAATATATGTTCAATTGGCTGTCAATCAATTGCAGAAGGAATGAAGAAAGGAAAGGAGGAGGAAAGGAAGGAAGGAAGGAAAGTGGACAGAAATACCAAAACAAACAGATGAAAGATAAATTACTTCAAGATAATTTACAAGTGTGAAAATTATGGCTTGACTGGTTCCCTCTCCTGCACACCGACGCATCATCCTCTGATTAAGGAATACCGTTACATTAGAACTCATTAGGTCCCATCATTTGCTCCGAGTCCCTGCTGCTGTGCTCAGAATGAAGACAGATCACCTCTCTTCAACAGCCCTCTCTCCATAAAATAAACCACACTGTACATTCATGAAAGCCTGGGAAAAACCAAGACGGGGACGGGACTACTAATTAATCATTGGCCAAACAATAACACCCCCTAATCCAAAATTCTGAGGGAAAGCATAGGTTAAAACCACAGGAGTTGATCCAGGAACATATCATGTTAGATAGACAATTAAATGTGTTATAGTTGTCATTTACAATCTATATATACTGTACTGGAAGCTATCTGTAATGTTCCTTTAGGCTTTAAGACAATTCTTCTGAAATTGAGTTGTCTAGAGTGAGGAAATATTAAGATGTGGACTGCCCTGGCCTGTCTGAATCTTGAAGGTTTGAGTTTCTGAGTTGGCAGACAGCACTGAAAGAGAGCGACAGTGTCATTGGGAGAGACAGTGTGGCGTCTTGAGCCGTGAAAGATCCTTCCTATGGGGTGAGGAGCAGGATAACTAAGAGGACATTGCTTTATGTCCTCTGTCTGTCCCTGCTCTTCAAAACCCAAAAGCGAGTGAATGAGAAACTCAAGAAGAGAGATGAGAGGACATCAAGGACATAGTCATAGAGAAAAATCCATTTAATGATCTTTAGCAAGGGCTGCTGAGCAGACTATGTATTGAGAACTTAAAAATTTAGATTTTTCTTAATCAGTATTTTTATTTATTTATCTTAACATCCCGTAAGCAAAGTGATTTCAGTGGACACAGCTCTATAAACAAAGCAGAATACACAGGCAAAAAAAATAAAAATAATAATAATTCAATACATATTTAGTGATAAAAAGTCTAATAATTAAGCATCTTAGATTTTTTTTTTTTTTTTTTTCATATATTTATTGGGAACAATACTAATACTAATACTAATAATAATACAAATACTAATTCGACTTCATTTATGAAAATGGAAACATGTTTTAATGTCCCCCATGCACCAAATTCCATTAACAGCACCCTCCAAAAAAACAAAAGTTTTTTGCGCGTTTTTATCATTAGCGTGTACATGCTTGTTTTGGATGTGGGCACTGGTTTGGTAGGGAAAATAATGTTGTGGTAGGATAATAGAGAGTAATCACATAATTTGTAAGTTAATGAATTAATTTATGGCCGCTCCAACAATTCTTCCGCAGTGGTTTTGGATTCATTTTGTGCTTCAGCGTTAATAAGCTAACTAAACTGTGCTGACTGGAAACCAATTTGCGGTGTGCATGCAAAAACTACGGAAGCTTTCAAACCAACTCTCATGGATCAGCGTAAGAGAGTTCAGGACCAGCTGAATGAAATGTCCCCTGCCCTATCAGGCCTTTGTTGCATTGCCATGATTGTCTTAGATGCATCAGATAGAAGGGTGTGTTTATGAACATAGATGTCATGATGTGCATTTAAGCATATATATATATATATATTATTATTATTTTTTTGCTGCAAAGAACATGACATATATAATATTTTTAATCTGGCACATGTAAATATAAATTGCAAAAAAAAAAAAAAGAAAAAAAAAAAAAGATTAAGTTGTACAAGTACAACCACATATATCAAGGCCCAGATGAGATTGCAAACACTACCAGACATTATGCAACTGAGATTCTCAAAGTTGAGAAAAAAAGCATTTGGGGCATGAACCAATTCTAGATCATGGTGTCACCTTCAAGTATTTAAAGTCCACATGAAATCAAAATTGACCATATTTTCTTTGTTTGCCTAAATTGATCGTTTTGTGGTGAACAATTCATTCATGCAAGTCAATCCACACAAAAAAAATTTTTGGCTTCGTAATCTTTAATCAAAATCTGAAAATGCCCCTCCCCTCTGCATTGGAGGACCTTCCCTGATGACGTAGGTTTGAGGACTTGGGTTGGGAAACGCTTAACCACTCCCCTCAAACCGTTAGTCTGTTATGAGCGAGAGATGGAGAGGAGGAGCGCTAGAGTAAAACCCTGCCCTCTGTTCAATATTCCTTTTCACTGGGAAATACGTCACAACACTGGAGAAAAGTCGTTTGCAACTTCCGGTTCACGCGGACTTTAAAAGTGGAGTAAGCGATTTCTGAGAAACGTTCTTGATAGTGGATTGGACAGAGCAGCACAGCACACTTGTAGCCAATCAGCAATAGTGTGACTCATGATGGGGGAGGAGAGACACTGAGGAACGCAGAGGTTGCGTTATTTCTCCTCCATATGTGAGTAACATTGGCTCTGCTACGTTTAAAAAAAACAAAACAAGATATGCTGTTGTTGTAATATTAGCTCTAGAAACAGGACAGTTTTGAGTGTCATGGTTTGTCTGGAGCTGCTGTGCTTCTGGAGACTAACAACCAACTCATGTTTTTATATACGTACTCTTGTGGACTGTATTTCATTGGTTATTCTTCCTTGTCGTCATTCATCATCTTCGCTTTATTTTTCACGAAGTATTATTTTGCTTCGCTTCAAATATGATAAAGAGACATCCACTCTTGCATTGCGTGTTTGTGCATTTTGGGAGGCGGAGCAATGAAGGGAGGGGTGTGTTTGTTTGGGTTGATTTCAAATTTCACAAAAATCGCTTACTGCACCTTTAAACAATTGAACAGGTAAGCAGATAAGTGTGTATCCAACCATCAACTTCATCCAAATCCTAAGATTTAGCTGAGAATGTTCAACACAGGAGGTTGTGTGGGCTTTCTGTGAGTTGTGTGGTGGGTGACAGGCAGTCCCGTTCGCCTTCTGCCTCGCTGAAAACCATCACATCAAAGTTGAGATCATAGTCACTGTTTAGGCACGATTCCCCCCCGCTGGCGGGGTTAGAGAGAGCCAGGCGCTGAGCTCTGATTGGCCCATGTGTTCTGAACGAACCATCTCCCCTTTTGCTGTCCCTTCCTCTCACACTCTCTCGCCCACGCATTTCAAACCGGCATAGCATCAACGCGACAGGCCATCTGGAAATCGTATGCAAGCTCAGTCATTTACAACAACACTATGATCCACAACGGCAGACCTGTGGCATTAGCAAATTAGCAACCGAGTTTGAATCTACTACTACACTAAACTTTGGTGTCACTGCTTTCTGTTTTCTATAGTAAAAGACTTGACAGCATTGAGCTGAGGTGGATTTCACTGATATATAACCAAGTCAGAATAAACCCTCCCTGTTTTGAGTGGCTATTAGCATGGCAGACTGAATTCAGAATCAAATTTGAATTCAACGAGCATAAAGAGCCACTCGTCCAATACAAATCCGTGTGAGAGAGACAGAGTGCTTTTCGATATGATATTCAAATCACGTGTAGGGAAAACATTGGAATAGATGCTCAGAGATGTTTGGAGCTATTCTGGTACAGCGTGGAATGATCTGTCAGGGGCAATGCATCACTCTTCCTATTAGCCTGTGTGTGTGTGTGTGTGTGTGTGTTTGTGTTTGTGTGTGTGTGTGTGTGTGTGTGTGTTTGTGTGTGGGGGTTTGAGTGTAACAGTGCACACATACAATGCATGAGCATCTGCATGTGCGTATTTGCACGCACATGTTCTCCATGCATCCAGTTTGTGCTTGAAGCCATATAGATGTTCAGAGAGCCTTCTGTTGTGAGAGACAGTGCCCGTTGGCTCTTAGAGTGGGACAAACAGAAGCAGACTGCATCACGTTTACTCACAGAAAACCCATTCAAATCCCTTTCATCACTGCAGAAAACGAAAACACACACATATACATGGTGTTCGGGGTAACACGCTACATAATCAGATAATGAGTAATGCAATTTATTAACAGACAAATAAAACCTCCCCTTTCCCCAAGCACAAAGAAATATGGGTATATTTAGGTGCACAAGCATTGTACAATTTTTAGCATAATGACCGTTGTGTGTGTCATGCTTTTCAGTGACATTCAGAGCATTTTCTTTTAGCCCAGTTCTTTAGTACTGGTAAATATCAGATTTTTAACACTGTCTGTTTACATGCACTTAACATTATAACTGACTTTGGGCCAGGTTTAGTAAACAGGGCAAATTAGAACAAGAGCGCAATTCCAAAAAAAAAAAAAAACACTGATGGGAGTGTAAAGTTCTGCACGTGATCTACTGACGCAAATTAAAGAACACAGACACAGCCGGATCATTTCCATAATGACTAACACAATCTACCAAGAGCAGCGCAACTTAACGTCTGGTTTAAAACATGCTTCTTTTGGGGCGATAAATAATGGTGCAAATACCAGTCAATTGACTAGAGCAAACCTTAGTAAATCACCTTGTGTGATTCATTTAAATATTCTCCTCACATAAATTTTGCATCTGAAAGGAATCTGCATGTATGCAATAGGTCAGCCAAAATAACTGTGTCCACACCTTTTCAGCTTTAATTTTTCACTGTGTGTCTTTAGTAAATACTGACAGTATTTTTTTAACGCCTAAAGAGGTTTTTGACTTGGTACTGAAACACTGGTATGTTTGACATCAGTATATTGTGGCTGTCAGGCAAAAACCTTGTATCTCCATATTTTGTCATTTCACACTTTATGTCTTTCTGTGGGTTTTACAAATATTTAACCAATGAAAGGAATTAAAAAGAGCTTGTGACTAAACCTTGCAACTCCACTGGATCCTCAAACTGTCAGTCAAACCTCACAATTCCACCCCGCCTCTATCGTGAATGAAGAGCTGCACGCAGTTTGGACGGTCTTTGCTTCTTTGCAATGCAAGGGCAAATAAAGAACTGTTTTTTTGATACAGCGTTTTCTTTATTCAAGAAACACTATATATATATATACAGTATATATATATATAAATAAAATACAGTGTTTTTTTCCATTTCCTGAAAAGTACTGTTTTTGGAGATTTGAGGTTTCCACCCGACAGCAATGTAATGCATTTAAAAGTTAAAAAAAAAAGAATAATAATATTATAAATATATATTATATTGTCTATAAGAAACTATAACCAAAAAATCTATATATATTACTACTAAAAAGCAGTTTAAATATCATTATTCACTGAAAATAGGCACATTGTCCATACAACTTTTCATCTAGCTCTAAGCTACATTAATCCCAGCATTTACAACAGGTCTGCTTTTCATGAGACTTTATACATTTTTGTATCTGCCACCATCACTCAGGAGTATGTGTGAGCGCACCTGTATTCATGTGAGTCTGAATGTGATCTCCTCACCACTGCCAGATCAATATGCCTCTGAATAATCTATGATCTCCAGAATACTTGCTTCTCGTCATTGATCCAACCCATCGATCAGGCCTTGAATGCTTCATTCTCCTCCGAGAGCTCTGTAGTCTAACATTGGCTCTTTAAACATTGTACTTATAAGTCTCACCATTCATTTTTTCAGAGAATCCGCAATCTTTTGCTCAGCAGTCAAGAAAGGACTATTTTTGTGTCCCTTTAAAGCTGTAAGAATTCTGAAGAACTCGGAGACGCTGTAACGAATGTGCAAGAATCATGATTCTGTTTTCCCTGCACACAAAACTCCAGAAGCCTTGTCATTATAAATTTTGACAAAACTTTTAACGTTTAACCTGAAAATGTAACTCATGGCCTGGGTGCCGTCAGGTCTGCGTCTCTGACACTTATGGCATTCTCAGAGATACTCCAGAAACCTGAAACCAACATTCTTCCCTGTGGGGAGCTTCAAAAGGACCCACAGAGTGATAACAAAACTTTCTATGTGACATACACACACATACACACACACACACAAAACATCCTTTGGGTGCAACTCCATATAGAAATATGGCTCTTGAATGTAAACCTTCCGATATGTATGTGTGATTAGTTTTGCTTTATAATAGAGGTGTGGTTTTGAAATGTATTCTTTAATCAATAGTGTTTTAGTTAGAGAATGTTCACCAACATTCTCTGGCAATTGCCTCCCCCCCCACACACACTTTGTTTTATTGCCTAATGGAATGTCAAACAACTGAGATTTTAGGAGTGGAGCAGAATTAAAGTGTTAATCTTTACTCCTACTTAAATCCTACATTTTCTACTTAAATCCTACATTTTCTATATGTATAACCACTAAAGAAATGTAAACATGGATGTAATTTCCCATCTCATAATTTTTCTTTTACGTGGTGTAGTTTGTGTATTCTGGTAAACTTTGGTAATAAGGTTAGACAAATCAGGTGTGTACCGTGTTTAGTTCCTTAAGCTTCATCTCCATTTGTAGCCTAGGGTACAACACATTTTGGGTAAATCTTATTTCTAGCCATGTAACGAACTTTAAAATGTTTGTAAATATGCATATCTTATGTAACTTGATATTCTTAAAATCTTCATATGACGTGTGTGATATCGTTGAAATTCTCTCAATCTAACAGAGTCGAATTTCGATAGCAGAATGCAATAATGTACATACACTTTTCATATTTCTGGAGCTGAACGGCTTACTCTCATCTCCTCATGACTCATTCGAGTGGGCGTTGTCTGACAAGACAAAGAAACTTCTTCCCGCTCTGAAATCTCTGAAGGTAATTGGTTGTTCGCGCGAACAGAGGCGTCAACCTATCTTTTCCATAAAAGATCGACTCAGGAAATCTTCCGAGAGCACTTTTACGAACCCTCTTCGTCAGCGAGAAGATCCATATGGCTCCCTTTTTGGGAGCATTCTCCGTTTTCTCTTTTATTTCTCTTTAAGCCTTTTCTTTATTTTCGTCTTCGGACTCTCCCTACGTTCAGCGAAGCAAACGTAGCCGGCAACCTCAGCTTTAAAGAGACTTGAACATCCCGCGGCCGCGCTTACCGAAGAAAGCCCTGCTTTCTTAAAGAGACACACGCACGCTGCTCTTATCGAGGCACGCACGACTCTGCGTTCTTCAGCAACAAAGAGAACCATTTTGCAAGATAAGTTTATTGAACTTTTAATGTAATCTGATTTCTTGTTGTCTCTCAAAGGTTACCTGGTCTGTGATTTTGCCTAACTGTGATCTTTCGTTGATCGCACATGTTAGTTTCACTTTCTCTCATCTCTCTCATTGTCCGATCTCTCTCTCTCTCATTTTCGTTATTCGTTTAGTCTTGTATTTGTTTACGTGTTCTGTATATACATACATATTTACTCTGTGTGAATCGTAGTTATGTATCCATTAGTTCAATTATTAAATTCCATATATTCCTGATTGTCTCAATGCTCATTTAACAAAGTCAATGAAGATGTTTCGATCTTAAGCTACATGCTTTATCTTGTTACGATTTAAGTAACCTAATTTTATAAACACAGCGAGTTGGGTTTTTTTCCCAAGGCCAGGAAAAATAATCTTTCTTGCGTTTGTAAGAAGGATAATTTTACTTGAGATTTGATAAGTTAATCTTACGTTAATGTTTGCTGGACAAACAGATTGTTTGATAACTAAATTAATTCCATTGAAAGTTATCCCATAACTTCGATTTGAAATAAGATTATTGATATATGAATGAGGAATTATAATTCGTTGTGATTGGTTATTCATATATACATATCGATCTAGTTTCAGTTTCGATAAATTAATGTAACTGTAATATGCAAAATATTAATCATATTCATGATTAATTATTAAAATTCCCTATAGATCATTTGAGCTAAATGTTAAATGTACTACTAATGCCAGTGCGGTTACAACGCTCTGCTACGCGTTAATGCACAAGAGATGCGAGACAAGAGCATCTCTTAAACATGAATGGCTGTCATACACTAAAGCTGCTTCTGTTCCAGTAAGGATCCTGATTGTGTTTATGCAAGTGTGTGCAAAATATTGGATTTAAATATCATTATGAATTTGTGTGGGTGCACACAGAGCCATAGTCCCTCCCACATTGTGTTTGGTGATATGGAAAATGCAGGGAGTGACGCCATGTCTTCTGAACGTCCTAACACAGTCTGATTCTTTCACAGTCTGAGGACAGATTACTCAACGTTCCTGTCTTAAAAAAACTGCACATAACATGAACCTGTCAGCTAGGGTGACCACCCGCCCCACTTTGCATTGTACTGCACAGCATTTTCACCCCTTGTCCCGCCCGTCGCATATTGAGAAAATGTCCTGCATTTTCATCAGTCTGTAGGTTTTTAATTATCATATTAAGGAAACGTGTATGCGTTCTTTTGCCTTTTTAAGAAAGCATTTTATTTATTCTTTTTGCGGCGTAGTTTTTCACCTATATTTAACAGTGCTTCGTCAGAAGTACAAATACAACAGCCGTTTTTTAAATCCTATCCAATGGCTGAAAGGAAAGGAGTAAACACGGTCACTAGTAGGTTGTGACGGCTGTCAATCAAAATGTGGCGCGGTGATTCGTTCCATGTGTTCCCTGTCAGAAAAAAAATGGATAATTCTGTAAATTTAAATTTAACAGAATTTATCAACTTGTTGCCTACTGTGGTTGTTTTAATTCACATCCTTTCTAAAAATATGAACGTTTTTGGTTTAATATATTCTAAATATAGGTGTAACGACACTAGCTCAAATAAAGGGAATATTAATAATTAATCAGGGATATGATTAACGTATCGCATACAGGTTAAATAACCCAAAAAGGGGATACACTGCCAATATATTTGTATCTGTACGGATAATTAACTACAACGGATTACAATCAATTATCAATACAGATAGGCTCAAATTGATCAATTATATATATGAATAATCAATTACAACGAATTATAAGTAATCATTAATATATCTAAGCTGAAGATAGATCAATTGTATATATGAATAATCAATCACAACAAATTATAATTAATCATTAATATATCAATAGTCTAGAATAGAGCAATTCTCAGGATAACCTTTAATGAAATTAATTCAGTTATCGAATAATCTGTTCGTCCAGCAAACTGACCGTAACGATCTCTTTATCAACTCTCAAGAACAATTATCCTTCTTACAGACTCAAGGAAAGGGCTATACTTCTGGCCATGAAAAATAAACTTCCCTGTTCTTATAAGATTAGGCTACTAAAATAGCAACAAAAAGTAAAGCGTGTAGCTTTAGATCGAACATTTAAGGGACTTCGTAATGTGAGCAGCAGACAGAGACAATCAAGAATATAATGGGTTTTAATAAATGAAACTACGAATACATGTGACTACAGTTAAACACAGAATATATATATATACAGTGAGGAAAATAAGTATTTGAACACCCTGCTATTTTGCAAGTTCTCCCACTTGGAAATCATGGAGGGGTCTGAAATTGTCATCGTAGGTGCATGTCCACTGTGAGAGACATAATCTAAAAAAAAAAATCCAGAAATCACAATATATGATTTTTTTTAACTATTTATTTGTATGATACAGCTGCAAATAAGTATTTGAACACCTGTCTATCAGCTAGAATTCTGACCCTCAAAGACCTGTTAGTCTGCCTTTAAAATGTCCACCTCCACTCCATTTATTATCCTAAATTAGATGCACCTGTTTGAGGTCGTTAGGTGCATAAAGACACCTGTCCACCCCATACAATCAGTAAGAATCCAACTACTAACATGGCCAAGACCAAAGAGCTGTCCAAAGACACTAGAGACAAAATTGTACACCTCCACAAGGCTGGAAAGGGCTACGGGGAAATTGCCAAGCAGCTTGGTGAAGAAAGGTCCACTGTTGGAGCAATCATTAGAAAATGGAAGAAGCTAAACATGACTGTCAATCTCCCTCGGACTGGGACTCCATGCAAGATCTCACCTCGTGGGGTCTCAATGATCCTAAGAAAGGTGAGAAATCAGCCCAGAACTACACGGGAGGAGCTGGTCAATGACCTGAAAAGAGCTGGGACCACCGTTTCCAAGGTTACTGTTGGTAATACACTAAGACGTCATGGTTTGAAATCATGCATGGGACGGAAGGTTCCCCTGCTTAAACCAGCACATGTCAAGGCCCGTCTTAAGTTTGCCAATGACCATTTGGATGATCCAGAGGAGTCATGGGAGAAAGTCATGTGGTCAGATGAGACCAAAATAGAACTTTTTGGTCATAATTCCACTAAACGTGTTTGGAGGAAGAAGAATGATGAGTACCATCCCAAGAACACCATCCCTACTGTGAAGCATGGGGGTAGTAGCATCATGCTTTGGGGGTGTTTTTCTGCACATGGGACAGGGCGACTGCACTGTATTAACCCTCTGGGGACCAAGCTGTTTTTGGGGTCCTTGAGATGTTCTGACATGCCTTGACATTTGTGTTTTTTTTCAGTTATTTATAAACATGTTAATGGCAAAGGTGTAAATTCACTCTATATAGCACAAACAGGGCTACCATAATATGTGAGCAACGTGTATGTAGATGTTTGTATTTTTAAGAGAATAATGTTTATGCGTGGTTATTGGAAAAAATTAAAATGAAAGTTGCTGAATTAAGACCACAAAACACATATTAAAGATGTGTCCACAAGACTTTTGACTAATGGATGTTGTCCCTTTGAGTTCTAGCTTCAAAATGATGTAAAAATAGTCTTGCTTTATCGTTCACAAAAAAAAATACATTGATTTAAATGGTGTAAAACAGGTTTTGCTTGGAAAGCCAATATGCGAGGGGGAGGAGTAGTTTACACCTTAGATTATGAATGTCCCACCCACTCTGCATAATGAGCCATTCACTCAGGTGTGAAACTGACTGAGCCACAATGCAAGGACAAAAGATGTATTTAGAAGAAGACTTATATTGACCATTTAAGATTTCGCTTACATCTCTCTTGTAAATATGTTTTGCTATTTTATTAAAAATGTTAAATTACAACAATAATTACAATTTCAACAATATTTCAAGTGTACTCTTTCTTTGTAAAAAAAAAAAGAAAAAAGATTATAGGCCTACATTTTATCATATGTATTCATTAGTTTGAATATAGCCAACATTGGAACATCTAACATCTTAGTCTATGAATTTATTTTTGACAAAAATAGTATTTTTTTTTGCAGTTTAATACGTTGCTTATACAAATACATTTTATTTCAACATATTCCAGTCGATTTGTACTCATCTCAGTAGGCTATAGCAAAGCAGTTTATTCTTTCACACACAGACGCGCGATTCATATTTAGGCTAAACAGTCTTTACAAATATGTCCCCTTCATTCATCTCACAGAAAGGCGAGTCATATTATAGAAATGCGATTCATCTTTTTGCGGTTTACATAGGCCTACACTAACGTTATTCCATAACGTTATTCAACACGTGAGAAAAGAAAACAGCCTACCTCACTCCTCAGCGGAATCTGCTCCTCATTTCAGGAGATATTGCTCCTCATCAGCACTGTTCTGAGGAATCTTTTCTCCATAAGGTAGGCTATAATGTCTCACTCGCGAGGAGTCGCGACGCGCTTTGTTTACAGCTGATGTGGGCGTTTCACAGCTCTGAAATAGTTCTCAGAATTTGCGTTTGAATAGCACGCGCTCTCCGGGGAGTGGTCACATTACTGTGAATTAGCTCGTAATGAGCTCGACAGGAGTCGCTCTCTTTTTATACAGATTACAGAAGCTGAGAATATTTGTTTTTTATATAAATGACTTCATTTAAAAGATGCAATCTCAAGCTTTATGCCCGTGGGTCTGTTTGCCTGTTTGACTGAATTTTCGCGGAGTTATAGATCATTTTCGAACGCGTTTCAAATGGGAGTTTACTGACAGAGAGAAGGCAGAAATCGCATCATGTTAATTTTTCTTTATTTGTCAAAAAGCAAAACACTTTATTTTTATTGTGAGTATACACAAAAAAAAATAGAAACTGAACAGGATCGATTGATGTATTACACGAAAATGAAAGATCAAAATTAACAGAGCATTTAGTGTTTATTTTCATTGCTAAAAAAAAAAAACGAGCAAAACGCGCGGGCGCGTTTGTGGTCCCCAGAGGGTTAAGGAGAGGATGACCGGGGCCATGTATTGCGAGATTTTGGGGAACAACCTCCTTCCCTCAGTTAGAGCATTGAAGATGGGTCGAGGCTGGGTCTTCCAACATGACAATGACCCGAAGCACACAGCCAGGATAACCAAGGAGTGGCTCTGTAAGAAGCATATCAATGTTCTGGCGTGGCCTAGCCAGTCTCCAGACCTAAACCCAATAGAGGATCTTTGGAGGGAGCTCAAACTCCGTGTTTCTCAGCGACAGCCAAGAAACCTGACTGATCTAGAGAAGATCTGTGTGGAGGAGTGGGCCAAAATCCCTCCTGCAGTGTGTGCAAACCTGGTGAAAAACTACAGGAAACGTTTGACCTCTGTAATTGCAAACAAAGGCTACTGTACCAAATATTAACATTGATTTTCTCAGGTGTTCAAATACTTATTTGCAGCTGTATCAAACAAATAGTTAAAAAATCATACATTGTGATTTCTGGATTTTTTTTTTTAGATTATGTCTCTCACAGTGGACATGCACCTACGATGACAATTTCAGACCCCTCCATGATTTCTAAGTGGGAGAACTTGCAAAATAGCAGGGTGTTCAAATACTTATTTTCCTTACTGTATATATATATATATATATATATATATATATATATATATATACACACAACAGAATAATGGCAGTAAACAATGAAAGAGAATGAGAATGAGAGAGTGAGAGGAATAGAGAGAGATCACAGAATGATCACAGTATGGCAAAATCACAGACAAAGTAACCTTTGAGAGACAACAAGAAATCAAATCACCCTAAGCCAGGGCAAACAATCTTAACGCATTAAAAGCTCGATAAAGCTGATACTTGCATATGGTTCTTTTTGTGTTGCTGAGGAAAGAAGGCGCGTGTGTCGTTCCTTCGGAGCTGGGCGTGCTCTCTCGTTTCTTCCGGGGCGAGCAGAGTCGCGGGGAGTTTAAAGGTCCATTGGAAGTGAAGTTACCAAAGAAATAATTCAGGCTAAGTTCATTTCACTCGTAGGTGGAAATGAACAAAGGAGAATATGAAAAACAAAGACAAAAAACTAAAACTAAAGCTAAAAAGAAAACCGAAGTGAAGAAAAACGAAAAGGATAGCTGAGGTGAAAAACTGAAATGAAGTGAAACTAAATGTTCCGTCCTCTTAAGGAAATCCTCGTTCACGCCTCCTTTTGCGTGAATGACAAATCACCTTCAGAGATTTTCGAGCAGGAAGAGTTTCTTTGTCCTGCCGGGACGGTTCATCTGCATAATTTATGACGATGCCAGAATTCGTCATTTCTACTCCAGAAAGATGGTACACACAGAATAATACATTTTACTGTAATCTCCTATGTTTAGCTCAGTCAGACCGAGACGGTTAACGAGATACCAAGAACGGTATGTAAAGAGGGTGGAAATACAAAGTTACATTCGTATGCGTGAATATGAGCACTTAGTTCACTCCTACAACTAGAAAATCATAAACTAAGCTAATATGAACTGGGAAACACACAGGAGTACATCGTATACATTTTGACAGGCTTATATTCTAAGTTTAATGTTAAAGGTTCGTGTATGTGTGTGCGTGAATGTGCGGAGAGTTCGTAATCTCTCTCCCTGGGTCAGAGGAGTGATTCCGCTCTCTTTGAAGCTGGCCAACGTGACTCGTGAGGAATGTCTGTTTTTCTGGGGACACTCCACGGGCCCATAAAAGATGTCAAAAAGGCAATCTACCCCAGACTTTCTGGCGCTAAGCTGGTGATTTAGCGTGGATGAGCCACAGGTTGAGAGCATTAGGAACCTTAGCAAAAATGTGTTCATTGTGTGCAGAAAGAAAGAATGAAGGAATCATGATTCTTGTCTATATGCTACATAGGCTATAAGACTGTCAATGATCTAATTTCATGTTGTTTTACATTTTATTTGTTCAGTATTTATTTTTTTGGATTTTAGTTGGAGTTGGCCAGAACTGTTTCAAAAATAGTTTTCTGTCCAATCAAATGCTCTCTAGAATCTAAAAAGTCCCGCCCCCTACATTATAGATGCAAGAGCACAGAGCTGATCATATGTGTGAGTTGGCGCAGACGAGAAAACGTATCAGGCCCATTTGAATTCTACACAGAGTGATATTTTAAAGTGATATGGAGGAGATTAGGAGGCGCTCAAACCGAGCTCAACGGCTCTGGCCGAGCTGTGATATAAATGAAATGCTATTGGCTATTTTTAAAAGAGGAGGAGCTGTTTGATATGTCCCGCCCTGTCTTCCGTTTTCAGTGGAAATTACGTCAAGTAAGGCTAAGATATTGATTTCATAGGGACTTTAATTGCGCTGTGATTACTATTAGGCAGCTGACGTTGATGGAGGAATTTGCAGATTTACTCGCAAACTACAATTCCTGTTCATCAAAAAAGTGTGAACCAGACCCGATATAAACCTAAATATACTCAAATTAATTAAATGGTTTAAACAGTGTCCTATCCAAGTAGTAATAGAAGATGTCTGTTGTCGTAATGATGACAGTAGCGCACTCGTAGTAGTAGCTGTTTCGTGCTCCAGATGTGTACCGTGCCCGAGTCCAATAGAACTGTACCCAAGTCCACCGCTTCAAGTGGGTCAGGGTACGGTACGGTGCGATCACACTAGTCAAACAGACCAGACTTTGAGGGTCAAACATGCTTGGACATGGTTCAGATTGCCTATAGTGTGAGTAACAAAAGGCAATGTGATACCTTTATGCAGCCCTGCATTTATTAATAATGGTTACCATTTATTTTTACTCATATTAATACACTTAACATTAATTTGATGATATTAATATTTTAATGTGTGCCAGTCTGGCTGTTTAATATATATTCAGGCATTTGTATGAATTGTTTGCATGTGTCTGCTCAAAAGAGATCACAATGAGGTTTGCAGCTACAATAAAATCACCTAAGTGCATCATTACTATGATCCAAACAGCACAAGAAAGAAGGGATGAAAACATGGATGGAAGGATGGGGATGGTTAGTGAGGAGGTCAGTCACCGATAATATTATCCAGCTCACAGAGCTAAACGGACAAGACAGCGGTTTGAGTGTGTGACTCACATCCTACCCCAGAACCATCTCTGGAATCGTTTCCTCTTCACTGGGCTGAGCTCATCGAGGAGACAGAGCCGGACCAAACTGACCTCAACAGTGTCCTGAACCTCCAGCTTCCCTAGCATGACTGTCATGCTATTGCTACCACAATCTTCTCAAAGAACGCCTCAGAATTAATCATCATGTGATTAATGGAACACAAGAATGGACAGAGGATATTATTAAAAGAGAACGAAACATTGCAAAGCACAAATGTTGATGTTAGCATCAAAACTGCAAGTGAGATTTGCTACTTGATACATTCACATTTGGGTCGGGCCGATAGACAATGCCATCGTCCATCGCGATGGCTGACAGACATCACGATGTTGAATTGGCATAGTGATTGGTCAATTTCAAAATTTCAAAAACTAATTCACATGTATTCATATAGCAGATGATTTCATTCCAAGCGACTTACAAAGGAGGAATACAGCTAAAGCCATTTATCTTTAACATGAGAGATGCTGCAACCCAAAGTTCTAAAACTGCTTAGACAAGCTGGATCATAGAAGAAAGTAAAAGACATTGAGACAATACACAGAGCTAGTGCATTATCAGGATTGATGGTGTTCATGGAAGAGGTTGCAAAAGCCTTGGCTGTTTAGGGTTGTAGTTTTTATTACAAATCTTCATATTTCAATCTAGTGGAATAAATAACACAGATGTCTAACAACCCATGAAACAAACTTTCATTTTGTGTTCGTCTTTTTCTTCTTGTTTGTGTAGTACAACATAAGCCATTAGCTACATTTCAGTGCTTCCGAAAGGAATACATCCAGAGGTAGAAAATCACTGTGGAATATTAGGCTCCATGAAAGAGGAATGAATAAGGTCAGGTTTTCCTGGACGACAAGTGGAGCGCAGAGGAATAATTTGAGAACAACATTTATCCTCTGCTGTTGAGTTGCACTGGAGGGGATAGGCAAAGGTCAAGAGAGGAACAGTCTTAATAGGGATCTTCATCTATGGCCTTTAACCTTCCTTGTCGCTCTCCTTTGAACATTTGTGAACGGCTAATAATGCACGCTGGGCACGATTCCCTGAGTCCAGTTAGTTCCCCGCACCACTGGCTCTAAATTTAGACCACCATCATGATGACAATCTATAATTACAAGGAATGCTTCTGTGACATGTATTAATTGGGGCCGTTATTGCAATCAGTATTCTGTGGCAGAGGTAATGTTCATCTAACGCATTCAAAAAGTGTGTTAACTCTGACAATCCTAGGCAGGACTCGGTGACTGGTGAAGGGTTTGATTCAACTATATGCTGAAGGCATCCTAAAGCTTGTTATGATCCATCCTCGCAGGTTCTCTGCATGCAGTCATTTAATAAAATTCCATACTGTTGAGTAATCAGAATTAAATCAACTCTTATAGGATTAAAGACCCACTTCCATAAAATCACACCTGATTAAACTCTATATAAGAGTTGAATTATTCAATTTTACAGTTGTATTAAGCACTTTCTTATCCAAAGTAGATAACGGCATGATTCAATACATCAGTGCCGTAGCTGGGGTATTCGGGGCACCAGCACAGGTTGTTGCTATGGACTCCCTTGAAATTGTAGGGCCCCAAGAATAGTCACCAACTAACGCCCCACTAGCAATGTCCCTGGAAGACATGACTACAAGCCACATACACAATATACTTATTCAGTTTTGCACAAGCCTGGCTACAAACCTCAACGGACAATAAAAAACCTCCATTGCTATGGCAACCAAGAAGTGGTTAACTGGTTTAGAAAATTTTACTTTCTAAGGTTGCAACATTATTTTTATTATCTTTACAGCAGCTTTGCACCCCTCTTAGATGCCCGCCTCATGTTTCCTGTGGGACCCCGCCAAATCCCACCTCAATATCTTCACACTACATTTTAGCAACCCTATTAGCCATTTCGGCTAGGCCTGAAGTAGACGTGAGAGAATTGCCAACGAAGGAAAGAATTGCGATGGAAGGAAATACTTGCTGAGGGACATGATAAAGTGACATCACTTGAAACCAGTAATGAAGTCACATTTTAACCTGGCTTAACCACAAACCCCTAATACATCTTAATATTGAACAAGAAAACACAATAAAGGTCTAGGAATTAACTCAGCAAGAGAAGTAAACCTTAAATACACCTTTCAAGAAAACTGATGAGGATCTGTATTTTTCTAATGAGCAGCTAATGATCAGGGCAGCTAATGAGCAGAGAATGGTCACACTCACCTAGCGTGTACCCTTGCTAATTAGCTACACATCGACAACCCTATTGTTTTCTATTGGCAGCTATCAAGGAACTAAATCAATCTTTTACTCTATAGATAGCAGCCACCTGAGCTGAGAAAAACAAGCTTAGAGGCGAAACTCCACACTCTGATTTTAAAGGTGCTGCACTTCACCAGTGTATTGATTCAGTACATAGTGAAGAGTTACAAGTAATCATTAATGCAGTTATGATGTTTTTAATATCTCAGACATCATAACAAAGCAAAGCAGAGGCAGCCAATTAGTAAGGGAAAAAAAAAGAAGAAAAAAATAAAAACACTTCCATCATAATAATCAGTAACAAAAGACAAATTTACACCTTAAATGCACTTGACAGACCTAGCAACCAAATTAGCACCAACAGAAACACCATCAACTAAATATGGCAAATTACTTGTGGTTATATCAGATAGGTCAGATCACATTTTGAGTTTATAACCCTCTTTAGCCTCAGTCTTGGAAAACATTCCCACAGAGTGTTCATTGATCGTCTGATGCAAAACTAGGTTGTATTTACAACATTCAAAGTTACTAGTTACTGAATTTGCCAAGGTTTGTGGCATCAAATCATTAAAACAGGGGTCTCAAACTACTGGTCTATAGGCCACACGGCTCATGACTGTTAGAGCAATGAAACCTGCAATGAAAATCGATTTCAACCAAGGTTATTATAGTTAACTAATCAAAAACCATACTTTTTTTTTTTTTTTTTTACTTGAAATAAAATAAATGTTAACTGAAAAAAAGGTAGGAACGGTTTCTCATTTTCATTTAGCTTAACTTAACTTGATGTACTAAATTAACAAAAACTGAATATAAAAATATATAAAACATTTGTGTTCGGGACATTTTGACCCAGAGAGGATTGTCTATGATTAATCAGTTTTGAGATTGAATCCAATAATTGGTGATAATATAGCATAATGAGAGGTTTATAAGCTATTTTTTTGTGGGCCAGTCATTTTTGACCAGGAACACCAGGAAGTGTGACTTTGTTCCATTTTGTGGAACAAAAACTTGGCTGGTCATTTTTGATTGGGAACATCAAAGGTGTTACAGGGTTTTTAACTCATTGTAAGAGTTAAATAGCGTTTAATTTATAAATAGTGTAAGGTGAATTATATGGTCATGTTTCTCAGTGCATACAGTGTAAACTGCATGTATGAAACTGCTTTTCAATTACACAGTAACTGATGGCCATCTTCCTCCAGTCAACATCCTCAAAGCAAATTTAGTCAACAGAAACACTGCCCAGTTTTGAGTACCAATACTGTAGAATTGTGCCAATACATGTAAATTCTTGGTTGTAAAATGTGTGATTGTTAAACTGGCCCACAATGGATACATTTCTATGTCCAGGAAATAATTATTCCGACAAAGACACAAAAAAAGTCAACAAAACACTTATTGCTGCCTTTACATCCTTGTTGAACATGTCACTTAGATCTTCCTGTTGAAGTGGGTGGTTCTTGGCCAGAATAATTTTCAGACAAGATGTGGAACAGACTCTTTGGAACAGACCGATGTTCAAAAGTCTGGCTATGTGAGACGACACACACCTCCATTCATGAAGAAGCGGAGAGTCATCTTGCGTCTTTTGAAGTAGATGGATTTGTGTAACAAGAACTACACACACTGCAATCTGAACCGTTTTTTTTTTTTTTTTTTGCTCATGATGGTTTCTTTGACTTCAAATCTCTTACTAACCTAAGACAGTAAGCCACATCCTGCAGCAATACATGGCCTTACTCAGACATGGGTCAGTTTTAAATGATAACATATAGTCCCTTAGGTGATCCTAAAAACAAACATGAGTATCATTTCTCTCTGATACACTTGACCTGTGCTTTATAGGCATGTCATCTAATACTATACAAACACTGCATTTGGGGATGCAGTGCTTTTGATGTCACAACACGTGCCATCTGAACCGATGCAATGAAAATGGAGAGTGTTAGCATTAATAAAGCGCATGAGTTCCTGTCAAGGTCACAACTGAAGAAGAAAAGTTTTTGAAAGCTCTCTAGTCTGATCAAGGTCTCAGTTTCTTTGTTGAGCCTTAAATAGTTCTCCATAAAAGCGCTCAATGTGAAGGCATTTGATCAGTTCCATGGATAAAGTAAGAAGCGGGGCGTGTTTCTGCAGGGTGTAAGGGATTTTTCAACATCCAAGACAGAATTTGCATCACGGACGGGGCAGTGATCAGCAGGGGTGTGTTCTAATGAATAAACATAACATAATTATGAGACGTTTTCGACAATTCTCTTTTCAGCTTCATCTGCATAATTACATGGGATTGTAATGACAGTTAGTTAGCGATGACTCTGATGTCCAAGGAAATGAGTGACTGCCAAACTGCAATCTGACAGTTATTTTCCAAGATGCAAAAACAAGAATTACCCAATGATAGTGGTCTGAATGAGAGAGAGAGAGAGAGAGAGAGAGAGAGAGAGAGATGAACAGACAGGAAATGGAAGCCCTTGCTTGACTTGTGTTTCTTCATTAACAGCTTTCTCATCATGCAGGCGGGCAGCTGCACTCAGGTCTGTCTATCCTGAGATAAAGACTGAATCAGGGGGAGAGGACGACAGCAAAAAACTAAAATAACCTCCATAATTAAGCAGCAAAAACAAAGGCAGCCATTGATTTGCTGTCTAAGGCCAAAATGGAGGGCATAGCAATGGAGAGAGAGAGAGAGAGAGAGAGAGAGAGAGAGAGAGAGAGAGAGAGAGAGAGAGAGAAAATGAGAGAGTGTGTGTGTGGCCTGATAAACCTTACATTAGCTGCTTTTCCACTGTCGGGCCAGTCCGAGCCAAGACTTTAAATGAGTCGTACTGGGCTAATAGCTTTCAACTTGTAGCACCGAGTTTGGCCGGGGGGTCTGAGTTTCCAGCGTCAGGCCAGAAGCTCTGCAGCGCTTCACTAAAACATGCCCGTAACACACCTCCCACACAAACCCATCATTTCACCAACAACTGGAAGTTTTATAAGAAAACGATTAGGAAAGAAATCACTATAAACTAGCGCGTTCGCAAAAGTGTCCGTTTGTTTGCATTTTTGTTGTTTACTTAAATATTTAAAACCCAAACAATTGATGTTTTACCACAGGTGTACAATAAAAAAAAAATACATATAAAAAGTGATACATTGATCATAATGAATTAATTAGTGTCAAGATTGCACAGTCATACAGCAATAAAGTGGTTTACCGTTATTTTACAAAAATCACATTTAGAAATAATGATAATTTCTACAAATATTCCACCAAAAATACGACCTGAGGTGCTTATATTTTCAGTTAGAGAAACAGAGGAAGCCCTCGGAAAACCAGAGTTGCTTTATTTTATGACATGCGGAGCTATATGGATATCAGACAGTCCGGTATAAAAAGATGAGACATACTGACAGATAAAATAAAAACACGATTGTGATACCTATATGATTTGTCTGATTTCTTCAAGCTGTTATATTTACAATGTTTACTATGGTAATGGTTAGCGCGCATAGTTTTTTGCATAACATATAAATATTTCTGCCTTAATACGGTGATCAGAATCCACATCGGATCACAAATATAAGTTATTTCAAACACAGGCTGCTGCCCGCTTTGGACCAAGGTATTCGGCGGGCCAAAAAAAAACTGGCAAAAAACCCGGGAAGCCCCGACGAGGCCCGATCAAGCCCCGAAAGTGACAGTGGAAATGCTACTGGCCCTGGCACGCACTAGCACTAGCACTAGCCTGACAGTGGAAATGCGGCTATTATGGAGATGCATTACAGTTATGATGCATACAGCAAATCTCCATTTATAAATATGATTAATTTCGAAGCATTTATATCCAAAAAGAAACAATGTTGAGAGATTTTCTTCTACCCTCAGTATTTAGCACGCTCACCGTGTCCCCCACCTCTGATGAAAAATCCTCATTAAAATATGAAAACACAACGTGTGTGTGTGTGTGTGTGCTCTGTCTCCAAATAAAAAATACAAATCATGGAGTTTGTTTGCATTTAACTGCACTTTCTAGTTCAAAACACTTCTGTTTATTAATATTTTTGCATTTTTCTCTAAAAAATACCCAAGCATCTAGCCTGGAAATCCAGACCCAAATCCGAAAGATTAAGGGTCTGGCACTGAGTAATGAAAATCGCCCGACTCGAGGGGCGGTACAAAGCATGCATTTGAAAATCTCACTGCACGCAATTGGATAACACTATGACCAATCACTGTCGTGATTGCGCTGTCACTAGCGCTGTCGTCATCCGTTTAGCTCGCCTCTGGCCCGCGTATATCAGATACACCGATGTGATTGGTGCAGCTCAGCTACAAGGGCATAGTTAATGAGCATCATTACTCAATGCCAGAGTAACTCGCTGAGCAAATTCAAATTGTTCTCTCGCGAGAACTCTGGATTTCCAGGGTACCAAGCATCCTTAAATCCTTAAAAAATCTATATTTTTTTTAAATAAATAAAAACTAAGAATTTTTATTTATTTATGCATTTTTTTTCACTGTCTACATAAAAGCTGTGCTCTTTAGAGAAGAATGCTTAGCATCTTTCCAAAGGTAGTGACAAAACGGCCAGTGACTTGCTCCAACTCCCTCTCTCTTTGTGTGTGTGTGTGTGTGTGTGTGTGTGTGTGTGTGTGTGTGTGTGTGTGTGTGTGTGTTTATGTGTAGTAGGTCTGTCTCCTGACAGTGTCTTTTTCATTTTCAACCCTGGCAGAGCTCACATCCCATCCCAAAGGACAGAGGAGGTCTTCAAACAGGGAAGTGAAAGAGAGAGAGAGAGAAAGAGCCGTTTCCTTTTCTCAATCCCAATCACTGTTGCTTCACTGAATTTCAGTTAACTCCAACACAGCTGAGCAGTCTAAGCCCCCATTCTTCAAAACACACATACACAAGGCTATCCTCGCTCAGACCAAAGTCTAGAGTTTTGCATACCAGTACTAAACCTTTTCAAATGAATTTTAAATTTCAGTTTTCTGGTTTTAGTTAATATCAGAAAGGGTTTTGTCAGTTAGTGTTTAGTTTATGTACACAACTCTATTTTGTTTTTATAGTACTATATTCATAGTTATATCTGTTCAGCAGCATAGTTTTTATGAGACATTACTTTTATCATGTTCCAGCTTAATATGCAGAGTCACTTGTAGATACACAAGTCAAAGCGAATAACTATATCAAAAAAAAATTGTATAGCACCAGAATGCTAACAAAATTTGGAAAATTGCCTCTGGAATAAGAGAAAATATTGAAATCCAAAAGCAAAAAGTACACATCAATTACAAACATGTTTATTTCCCTTTAGGGTGTTTTTCAACAACTGCTTGTTTTTTTTGTTATTGTTTTTTTTCCATTAACTTATTAATTATTTTAGTTTACAATGATAACCTAATGATGTGCAATGTGTACTTCCCCCTTATCACTCTTAAATCATGTCTGCACTTGAGCAGATGTCCAGTGGCATCCTGACACAAGACACATTTCTGATAGGATTTCTGATAGTGTCACAGATTCTTCTGTTAGCTTTCAAGAAGTGTGGCTGCCGGGGACCATTAGAATGTATGAGGGGGGCTCATTAAGTCAAAAGGTGGAGGGACATGTTTAAAAACTTCTAAAACTAAGAAGTAATGTAATGCCCCTTGTGCCAAAAAGAAGTCCACAAGACACCCAGATCAAGGCGACTTAGAAACACTTCCACAGAATCCAGAATCCACACACACACACACACACACAGATGGAGGGAGAAGGACAGGGACAGAGGGGTAGAATCTCATTAGGTCTGGAAAGTGTGAGTGGTGACGACCTGACAGAATCAGATTAGTGATGCACACACTCTCTCCTCCTGTCACCCCCATCTGCTGTAGCACTGCCGATAGGAGTGAAGAAGAAGAAAAAAAAAACTCTCTGAACTACGTAAACGGAGTCAAGCTCAGTAACCAGTGCCATTTGCACTTCAATTACAAATGTATGCGCATACAAACATCTGGACATTCACATTTGCGTGTATGATACCAAGTAACCTGATCAGCCAGCAAAGTTAATTGTTGAGGATTATGCAGACTTGAAATTTCTGCAGTGACTGAAAGCAGCAATTGTCTCAGTTTTTAGTTTCTGGGACTTTGGTCAGCTGTCTGAAACACCTCTCTAAGCAGGTGGTCAAAGGGAAGAACTCACCGTGTCCACCTCGCAGGGGTGCGGGGGAGCGGTAGATGGCGACGGGTGGAGGGTGATGCCGGGCTCCTGGCGGGTAACGGTGGTGCTGGGTCTCAGAATGTGAGAACGTGGAAGATGAGAGGACGATGGTGTTATCAGGGTTTGAGCCCCATGCAGTGCCAAACACGCACCCTACAGCCAGGGGCAGCACGCGGGCAAGCCACAGGGAGCATCGGGTCTCAGAGTGGGGGCGCATGGTTATCGCCCCCTCCTTGCTGCAGGACAGCTTTCAGCAAGCGAAATGGAACGTGAAACAGGTGAGCGGGACCTGACGTCCGTTAAGATCCCATGGTAGGGAACGCATGCGCTCTCTTTGATGAAAATCCAAAGCAAAATCCTCTTTTTCCTGCTGCCGAATAATCGGTGGCCCCTGAGAGAGTTGGCAAAAAATAGTTATTCCTCAGTTCCAGCAGATGTTATTCATCAGCTGCTCCTCTGAGAGGCAAAATCAGTATCCCCGGTTGACCCGGCTCACCTCTGGAGGAGAAAGAGTGAGGCAGGGAGTCAACGGGTGGCGACCGGCAAACCTGCGCCACTGCTTTCAAACAGCTGTCTCACGACCACACACTCCTCCTTCTCAACAGAAGCAAAGCGGCGCTCACTGACTCTCTCCAGCGCTGCGTCCGCTCACACAGCTAATGAACCAAAAGTCTTGCCTGAGATCCGAGCCCCCCCTCCAACACTCACTGAGCAAGACAGAGAGACAGAGCAGAGACTCTCCAGCAGAGAGGATGGAGACAGAAGCTGGCAGAGAGGAGAGAGAAAGGGGGATGGATGAGGGAGGCTCGACTCAGGTGAAAGTAAGCGGAGACGATGGGATGGATGTGAAAGAGGAGGCGGGAGTTGCTCAGATGTGGGCCAGCCCTATGCAAATCGCTCCACGGCACCGAGCAAATCAGGAGGGCTGGCTGCCTCTGCAGAGGAGTGAGCTGCCTTCCAGTCACGAGGAGGAGAGAACGCACCAGAGAGAGGGAGCCAGAAGAGTGTGAGAGCGAGGAAAGTGAGAGAACCCAGGTGAAAGCGAGATCGATAGAATCAGATTTCTCGCAGGTTGGTGATAAGGATGTCATCTGAGCTGAGAGATCTCCATGTGTCAGTGATGGTGAGATAGATTCATCATACATATAATGTTTCACCAATCTTGAGCTTATACAAACAGATACAGATTCTTTGCCGATGCAAACAAACGCTGTAGCTTCTTTCAGGTCATATAGGTATCATTATTTAGTATTAGTTGAGAACACTTGAATGCCATTATAAAGTTGCAATTATCAATGGGAAACAATGGATTTTCTTTAAGCTTGAATTTTCAAGCTTCTTGATATTAAACATAAGTTTTTTTGAATGTTGATTACAATTCAGCTTGTAGGTATTTTGTGTACTGTTGATAAATAATAGCTGTAAAATATCCCCAAAAATACAACTCATTTAGTGGGTTTAGGAGCTGACAGTTTTGTACTACCAAACTACATTTCCACGACATTTCATCACATCATTGTTTGTGACAAGAATGATAAAAAATAATAAAAATACACAGATAAAGCATTAATCCACACCTAAAGTGCATGTTTTGCTTTTCTTGCAGTACCGTAAAAATGCTGTGAATGTCAGTAAGGGGAAAAGAGAAAAACTGAGAAAAGAAAGAAATATGAAATTGCCCAATACATCAATTTTTATGACAAAAATCATTTGAACACACCGTATCATAAGTATAACTTCAAAGGGAGACTTAAATGCAGAATGAGCCTCCAAAAGAAACATCAAGACACAAAAACATCCTTATAAATGGTTTCAGTATCCATGTGATTTTATTTTGTTGCAAAATCTATTTATTAAAGTATCATTTCTCCTAGACCAGTGATTCCCAATTACTCCTTATGTGTGGCCGTATGGGTATTTAAAAAGGTTCAAAGGGGGTATTTGGAAAGATCTTGATGTTGCTTTATAAAACCTTTAAGTCTGCTACCTGCCAATCATACATTTTCATTAAAACTAGTAAAATGAGAGTGGATTCATTTGTGGGTAATATTTTATACTTTTTATACTCTTTTATGGAATTAAAATGACAGCATATAGAGACTTACATAATTTGCATTAAAGGTAGGGTAGGTAGGAATTGTCTAAAAAACTTCTTTTCCAAATTTGTTTAAACTTTATTTATATATCAATACATAATTAAAATGTAAGTACTCTGAAAAAGAAAGTATAAAAATCGAGTGTCTGTAGACCTCTCACGACTGTTTTAAAGACAGCTCATTATTTCCATTCACTCCACCCCCTTCATTTTGGGCTCCTTCCAAAGCCACGCCCCCAAAACACATGAACGCGCGACGCCGACCGCTGAGCTGAAGACGCATTATTTACCTGAGACGAGCGGAGAGGAAGGAGCACAGTGCATGTAGTGACATCATGTCAGAATCACATGTAATAAAAAAATCTAACTTTATCATTATGAATATAAACAAATAAGATGTATTTTAGTACTCACTATCAAGCTAGCATATTGATATTGGTAAAGTTTAAAATATATTCGCTAACGAGCTAGTTATATCTATAAGGCAAAGCTAAAAACAGGTTGCATTGATACATGCTTTTCCATTACCATCAGTTACACTGTGATGAAGATGAATTTCGTGTATGAGTCATAACATATATGGTGTTCTGCATGTAAGAGTTTCCATGATGAAAGCATTGTTGACTCTGATGAGGACTACACTCCAGAGACAAGTACCACATCGTCAGCTCGAGGACAGGTCCGGGGTCGAGGGCGAAGCAGAGGAGGTCGTGCAAGAGGCCGTGCGTGCAACTAGGGTCCGAGGAAGTAGAGGCCGAGGACGGGGTGGTAGAAGTGCAGGGCAAGGAGCACTTCTTGGACAAGAGGACCTGCGTCGAGTTTTGCATCTCCTATTCCTAGGTTCCGTGCCTCTTGAATTCCTCAAATCAAACGGGTGCACGACTGCGCGCAAGTGGGCAGATCCTTTAGCAAAATGGTGGTTGCCATGGTTGCGAGAGAGAGTGACAGTCGCCTAAGCCAATCCTTTGTTTCGTCCCGAATGGAAATAATGAGCTGTATTTAATGCAGATCAAACGGTCTAGAGTCACTCGATTTTTATACTCTTTTTTTCAGAGTACTTACATTTTAATTATGTATTGATATATATATAGAAAGTTTAAACAAATTTGGAAAAAAGTTTTTTATAAAATTCCTACCTACCCTACCTTTAAATCCCATGTAGATTTGATCAAGAAATAACTTTGCTGTTATATATAGAATCAAAGTTTCTGGATGATTTCCCCCATAACTGTTAAAACTTAAGAAAGAAAACAATTTCTTATTAAAATGAGTGCTCAGATTTTCCAAGGCACCAAAGCACAATTCAAACATTTCAATAGAAACATAAACATTTCAAACTTTCAAAAGCAAATTATGTTTTCATGGTGTCAACAAATCAGTCAAACAACAGTCAAATAGCATGTCTTTTTATTTTGAAATGATGATGTCATCAATAAGTGAAAGCAGTTTGTGTTACGATACAGATTCTTTGCCGATGCAAAGAAAAGTCAAAGTGATGATAAAGTCATCCCTTCCACCCCAAAAAACAAACACTGTTTTCATGAACAGCTCTCTACATAACACGATAGTCCAAGTAACTAATAAATTAAAAAATGTGACAAGATTAAGGAGTAGCGATCACTAAAAAGTTAACCAAAAGAAAAAACATATATTAGGAGTATGTTATCTCACTTTTCTGACACACTTTGAGAGCCGATGCTTGAAATAGGTGGTGAAGGAGGTTTAGACTTTCCAGGCTCATAATAACAATAATGAAAATGAAAAAAACAAAAGCGAAGATGACATATAACAATATTCAAGCAAAAGACAGCATATCTTAGTTCTGTGAAACACGATAAAAAACAAAACAAAGATACTCACGTATCAAATAAAACAACTTCGGCATTCGTTTTCAGGCCTTCCTGCTCCTTACTGTGACATATTATGCCCCTTTTCACAAGATGTAATATAAATATATGGTGTCCCCAGAATGTGTCTGTGAAATTTCTGCTCAAAATACCCCCCAGATCATTCATTATAGCTTGTCAAATTTGCCCCTTTTCGGTTGTGAGCAAAAAAACGCTCAGTTTTTGTGTGTGTCCCTTTAAATGCAAATGAGCTGTTGCTCCCTGCCTCTGTTCAGAAGAGAGCCGATCCTTTACACAAACTTCAGATAAACCGGCAATAACAAAAAATGCAAATGATCTCATCTAAAATCTAAAAACTCATCCAAAATCTCAGAAGTCAAGTCAAGTCACCTTCATGTATATAGCGCTTTTAACAATATAGATTGTTCCAAAGCAGCTTTACAGTGATAATAGAAAATTAAAGTAAAAGAGATTGTTTTGGCTTTACAGCAGCTCTAGAAGTTATTGCCCAGCTAAAGTAAGTTTTGATTAATTCACTTCCGTTGCAAAGATCATTAGTTATTAACTTAGGGTTAATAAATAACACGCTAACTGCTAGCCGTTAACACGACACCGTTCTAATAGAAAACACTCAGCGCGCTTATAACGCGCTAGAAATAACCAGTAGCGGAGTGCAGCCTTACGGAGAGACTCAAAAAGAGGTTGCAACTTTTAGACGCACATGGACGTTTCTGAATGGTTAGAAAAACGTTGGATTATGTAACAGACATTATACAACTCAATGCCTTCTAGGGCTGTAACAATATATCGTGTCACAATATATCGCAACAAAAATGCAACAATAAGTATCGTGGATAGTGACAATATGTATTGTGTCTAGTTCACCCAAAATAAAAATTACTGTGTGAGGAAAAAAAAATCAGTTTTCAGAGTTTTAGTGTCAGCACTACATTAAACTACTGTATATAATTTTGAATATAATGTACAGTATGATAATGCAATGGGGGAATATTTGTGGGTCCTGATAATGCCAAATGTTACCAGTAAAAAGTGGCCTACATTATTTTAAATATATCTAGAGAGTGACAGAGTGCAAACATATTAATCTACAAATAATTCTGTATTTTCAGCTTCAGAATCATGAATATTTTTATTCTGGTGTCACTATTGTCCTGTGCATTGGGTTTCCAGCACCAAGTCCAAGCCTATTCATTCACAAGCACAATGTAATACCAAATTTAGCATTTTAATCAACAGTTAATTTTTTGTTAACCTTTTATCATATGTCTTGGAGTATCACAATAATATTGTATTGTGAGTTCAGTATTGTGATATGTATTGAATCGTGACATGAGAGCATCGTTACACCTCTAGTGCCTTCACACAGTTAATTAACCAAAACCAAAAAATAAATAAAAGATTGATCCAATAAATACCGGCAGCTGATACATCGATGTATCTCTGATATATCTAAATATGAACATGATGTGTTGAACAATAATTACTTCCAGTTCATTAATTTGTTACTTCCTAACAGCGCACCTTCCATGGGAACAGACAAACACCCCCACCATTCTCTAAAACAGAATTACTATGGGAAAATATTTGAATGTGGATTTTACTAAAACAAATTGTGTAAAATTACTAAACCGAAAACAAATCTAACTCATAATTTCAGTCTGTCACCTCTCACGCTCTAAACATGGATAAACATCTTCTGTTTGGCTGCTCGTAACAAGAGATCTGAGCATCTTTTTGGTGTGTGTGTGGCGGAGATTAGTCTTGTTTACTCATTGTGCTCATGTAACATGAGCAAAAGAACCGGAGAGAAAGTGAATGCAGCCCAGAGCTCCACGGAGAGTCCAGATGAGGTCACAGTGACCCGTTTCTCAAAAGCAACAACACAAAAAACCAAGTGTGTCTTAACCAAATCTCATCTTAATTCTCTTTCTTATTTTGCTCATGTGAAATTGAGCTAAAGCTCTACACAACAACCATGGCATATTGTTGGCATGCAAACGGATAGACCTCTCAATATAACCTTGATTTAAATTACTTGAACTAATTTATTCATAATTATCACTTATTAAATGGAACGTCTTTGGTCTGTTAAACTCTGATTTTAAAATGAATTTGAGCCCAAATTCCATAACACACCGGCAAACACTGTCAGGTTTTCAATAATTGATTAAAAACATCTGAAGCACATGGTTACTCACTGCCCAAACATTTAAATGGTCCTCGTGCTCCCAAACCTTCTTCATAATTCACCTTCAGCAGTCGGTAATGAGAAATTCATTTTGTTCACAGAAGGGAAGGATGTGGTCTGCCTTAATGAGACTGACACTCCAGGTTTGCTGCAGGCCTGTTTCACTACTGTTTCACAGGTACTTCAGACCAACACAGCATTACATGACATATACATTACATCTTATTTTCTCCTTTTCTTTTTTTCTCGCACATCACTTCTATCTCCTCTCCTGATGTTTCTCCTCTCATTCTCTACTCATCTCCCCTCCCCTCCTCATCTCTCTTCACACAACTGACCTATCGGTAAGCCCCTCCCCTCGAAGGCAGATGAGCCAATGGCAGTTGAGTATCAGTTGAACTCGGACAACTTTAGGTTTCAGCGCCATAGAGAAACATTGGAAGATGTGAAGCTCTCATCGGTTTTATGATGTTATTCAACAAAAATGGTAAAATGATGTGCCTGGGGTACTTGTAACACTGATTTCAGGAATCCTGAGAGTATAGGCATGGCTATTCATGTTTTGAATCCCCGTACTGTGCGCATGTTTCAAAAGTGTGATAAGGTTTCCGCGAACAGACCAATTATCTACGCAATACGACTGGAGCCCGGTTCATTTATCATTGATGTGGGTGCAGTTACCTGGTTCTCTAACGATTCAAACCCAATCCCAATGGTTGTCATATAGTTACAATTAAAGTTAGTGAGTCCATGCTAAAGTACAAACCTAAATAGCTAACTGTTCTCACGTCATGCCAGAAACACATACATGAAGGTCTACATTTCAGTGCCTCTCCATATTAAACTGGTTAAATGTAAATTAATTGAATGTTACCCTGTGGTACATGAACAGTGTTGATCCTGGATGTTGTCATCTGCGATCGTGTCGACCGTAACATGAGGCTTCTCCCGCTTGCATTGTGATCTGTAAACCCTCGCTTTTAAATTAATCTTGTTACCCACCACATTTATTTTCAAATCTTTTATATATCCCTCCATGGCATATTTAAGTCCCACTTGAATGGTCCTTGACGACAGGTGGTTCTGTGTCCAACATTTATCAAAAATATCTTGGGACAAGGTTTTCAAACTGACAGCTGCCATTATAAGACAGTTAGCAACTCTGTTTGTTTGTCCGAGTTAGCAACAGTAACTAAGGGGGACGTAAGGGGGTATGTCAATTGAAGACATTCATGAATTTTAGTCTGTTGATGGTGTAAAAATGTTTGCAGTCTATTCATCTGTGTGTAAATGCCTTTCTGAATACTGTATGTATCTGCTATCTAATCCATTTGGCTTTATTTAGTTGAGTAAAAAAAAAAAAAAAAAAACACACAGCCATGAAATAGAAGGTTACATCTCCCATTGCTGCCTTTCCATGCACTTATAAGATTTCATTGCACTCACATAGAGCTTGCAGATGTCTCTCTCTCTTTTCTTTTTTTTTGGCAGAAGTCACAATATTTGTAATGACATTTGTAAACAAGGCTCATTTTCTCCAGATGGCTCATTAGGTCTTCTTGCGAACAAACAAAATCTCAATCCACAGCTGATTCCTGACTCTGAAGATAGTGTGCCATTAGTGTATTTCACCGGTGGCAGTGAGGATCCCTCTTCATCTGGCTCCAAGGGCCGCTTTAAGGACTGGTGTTAAATAAAAATCAATCTCAGAAGAGTCTCAGAGCAAACCCATAGCCTGCCGATTCATTTTGACTCCCAGTTGAAAAGTCTCTCAGCACTCAATTTGCATTCATGTACTCTAAATGACTGTCAGCATGTGAGGCGTTGTTCATTTTTGTGAGGGAAATGTGTAGAGTCTCATGGAGTATATCTATCTAAGGTGACACCGATGTTTTCTGATTTCTCCATGTCCAAAGTCTATCTTACTATCTTACTATATAAACACCCTAAACCTGTTCCTGCTGCTGGAGGGCCAACGTCTTACAGATTTTAGCTCCAACACACTTGCCTGGAAATTTCTAGTCTGAAGGCACTGATTAGCTGGTGTGTGTGTGTGTGTGTGTGTGTGTGTGTGTGTGTGTGTGTGTGTGTGTGTGTGTGTGTGTGTTCAGGTGTGTTTAATAATGGTTGGAGTTAAACTCTGCAGAACAGGAGCAGGTTTGAACACCCCTGCCCTAAACTAAACTAAACTATTTAGAAACCAACCACTACAACACAGCTACCGTGGTTTGTTTAACTAGATTGTTCAATTTAACAGTGAATTTAGCATTATGGAATGAAAGATTGGGACAGTGTGTTGTATAAGTACCTACTCCTCTCAACAATTTCAGAAAATCAAATAAATATTTGTTATAAGTGTACAAAATTAGTTTGAGAATTCAATTGCAACCAAATTCTGTCATTTAACCACGGGAAAGTATCCAGCAGACACCTCAAAAGTTCAACAGAACATAATTGTGTACAGAAAGAATAACATCAAAACAACACTGCTAAGCCAGTTTAAATAGTAGTTTAAGATCATTGTTATGTTTCAGCTAACAATCCTGCCTAATTCTGAAATGCCTGAATGAACCTAATCAACAAAGTGGGTGAAAAGACTCAATCAAATTGTAAACAAACAAACATCAAATGAACTATTAAAATTGCTCTAAAATCAGCTGGGATGCTGATCAGTGATCTGGAATAGCTGGCAGAGAGTTTTCTCTTTGAGCTGGTCATGCTTCACATCCGTGTTGACTTTAATATTTACAAAGTACATTAACAAAGCAAACTGCAGATTTAGCAGTCATAATTGGCTTTTTTTAATGCTTAACCGTTAGCATCACATTTCTTTCAATAGAATTATGAGAAAAAAAAAGAAAAAAGAAAAAAAAAACCTCATCGTCAGGATGTTTGTCCATGCTGATAAATAAGCATCAAAACGCTGCCAAATTCTTAAGCCCTTAAGTAGGGTAAAAGGTAAAATAAAACTCCTAATGTGTCCTCTGTGAAACAGTAGTACAGACAGGAGCAATGTAAACATCACTTGAAGGGTTCTTTTAAGTTGGCTTCAAGGCAACTATCTGCAGCAGCCACAAGCGCTGTACACATCCCACTTTACATCCGCACTGCTAATCCTTACGGTGCGGCTCACAGCATTTTAGCTTTACTAACACACAGCCCTTTTAACTGGGAAAATGACAGCTGCAGAGAGAGAGAGATAGAGAGAGAGAGAGAGAGAGAGAGAGAGAGAGAGAGAGAGAGAGAGAGAGAGAGAGAGAGAGAGAGAGAGAGAGACACGGCAGAGCAATGGGGTTTGATAAAAAGCTCCCTGTATGATAAATCGAGCGAGAACAATAGTATAAGAATCAGTTTGCTGATATATTAGAATTGACACTAAGAAAAGATGAAAGTGATTCTGGCAGAATCCATACTGTAATCATATTTCTGTGTGTGTGTGTGTGCGTGTGTGTGTGTGTGTGTGCATGGTTGGGCAAAATTAAAAATTCAAAAATGTTTTTTTTATATATTTTTTTATTCACAAGCGTGCATTTGAATTTAACTGCCAGTGCAGGAATGGTGAACTGAAATTTGAATTGGACTGACAAGTCATCCTGGTCTCGTTGTTCATACGTAGGTATTAATATGTAACATTTACAGATAAAAAACGTGCACTTTTGTACATTTGGATTAGATGCTGAAATGTACAATTTGAATGTATTGACAATATTTAAACAAACATTATTATGTATTTACAGCTAAAGAAACAAAATATTCACAAATCTTTATATCATAAAGATATTTGTAATCGCCCTTTTACCATCATATAAATACATTTTAGACCCTTAACTCTACCCTCAAACCCAAACATAACTAAAACAGAATATATAAAATGTAATGGACAGAAATGTATAGGAAAATTTACATTTTAGTAACAATATCGCCATTTCCTAAAAATATGCACAGTTTAAAAAGAAAAACAGACAGATAAGTATAATCACAATAATTCATTTACTGCAAAAATGTCAAAAGTGGTACCAAAAGTAGTCCAAATGATGATGTGTTGCAGTCGCAGTTCTCTCTGGTGGAATATAATTCTGCACAGAGCAGAATTTAAGTTATAAAAATCGCTGAAAATCTTAACCCAATCCCCTCCATTAAGGCGCACATTTCTCATTCAAACACACATCACCCAAAACATGGCATGTCGCGATATGCGACGAACCAGGCGAGATCCGATGAATGTAAAACGTGTCGTAAACCTTCTTGAGGTGGTACTTTTTTTATTTAGACAGAATGGAGGATTTTACATTTACGTATCTGTTTACGGATTTGTGACATTTTTTAATCTGTTCCTCAGAAGCTCCGGTGGATCTGTGCTCAGGTGCTGACGTTTTCAGCCCTGCCAAAATAAAAGTATCCGTCTCAGTATTCAGCACCACGGACAGCGACCACCACTGCTGTGTTTACTGGCAGCATTTTTACCGTAGTCTCATGTTGTATTTGTAATAGACTGATCTAATGTTTTATGGGTTGTGAAGAGGGTGGCCACTGTCTGATACCACAGCTTGGCTAACAGCATTAAATATGAATGATACATAAAATCAAAACTGACAGAAGCAATTGAAAGAGGAATGTGTGTTTGGAGGATTAAAAATGCATCACAGGCATCACTTATGGATGAATGCTCGCACTCCCACCTTTCAAAAAAAGACTACAACAAGAGACAAGAGGAGACAGATGTGGACATCATAAAGGTGTGACGACACACTCAACTGCTTGTGCGCACACATAGTGGCTATATATCCGGGTTTTGCATTTCCAGTAACACATTATTTTATATGGGATTTCACTAGATGTTAGTAGCCAATACTGTTAATACACAACTTAATGAAAAACAGGGAATTTAAAACTCTCAATATTCACTTTTCACTAAAGGATTTTAGCCTAAAGGAAAATGTATGTCTTACAGTGCAAGATTTTTTTGCTCGATTGCTAAAACACATTTCCACTTAACCTATAGCACATTTTCCAATTGTACAAACCTCAAACTTTCAAGGGAAAATCAAACATTCAACTCAACACTGTATCATATATAATCTAATTCAGACTTTGACTTCAACTGACTAATAAAACCATCAAATACACACTGAACACTCAATAAAACCACTTATCAATCACTACAATGAATGAGCAACAGTGAAGCAACAGCATAACACTAGTGTAATCTAACTTGGCTCGAGGTCATGGTGCAAAGGACCTTAGGTTGAAATTACTCCGAACCATCCCTTTAAGTATAAAGCAAAACTTATGCGAGTAATGCGACGTACTGCTGATATTTAAGCTACACCATGACGCACTACGCTACTTCTGACGTCATAAGTTGTGCAAGTTGCGCTTTAGGCGTAAATAGACTGCATATGGCAGTTTGGCCAGAAGCTAGAATTTTACTTTGTAACATGTTAAATATGAATATTTTTCTTACACAAACTCATCGCTTCGCTTCAGAAGGCCTTTATTCAACCTCCGGAGATGTGTGGAGCATTTATGATGGATAGGTGTGCTTTTATGGACTTCAAAATTTTTTGGGGTGAACTATCTCTTTAATATGCCTCTGGTCATAGAGCTTTTAAGATAGATGCCGAGGCTTTTCAAGTCGTGTAGAATCTGCAATCTCTGACCCAGTTTGTTTTCTGGCTTCCATGGCTGCAATACGCTGTGTTTTCCGGGTGTCAAAATACTATTGGATAAATTGGCAGTGGGCAGGATCACACAGACCAACACAAAACAGACATTCCGACAAAGAGTGCACATTTCAAAGTAGAATAACTGGCTGTAACATTGTTTTTTGGAGAAACAAGTATGTGAACTTAGCATGTTTCCTAACAATCTGCAAACATATGCTATTTTTATTGCTTTACTGCAGAAAATTACATATGGCTCGTTTCCACTGAGCGGTACGGTACGGTTCGGTACGGAACGGTACGCATTTATTTGCGTTTCCACTATCAAAAGTTGTGAATGGTACCAAAATGCCGAACCGTACCGTACCACTTTTTAGGTACCCTTCCATTGGGGTACCTAGCACAGTGGTACGGTACTAAAAGGTGGAGCTAGACTCACTGCAGGACGTTGATTGGTTGACAGAGAATCGTCACTTGCGCGTGCTACAAGGGGAATGATAACATAAGAAGCGCCATTTTTTAATATACAGTTTAATATAATACTACTGTTACTGTGTCACGAAATGTAATTTTAAGAGTTTTTCAGGCGATAATGTAGTTGTTTAAAGCACAAATCTGTGGTTTATTTATAAAGATGATTTTTTTCCCCCGGTTGTGAGATCCATGCAATCAGCGGGCGCTCGGCGCTCATGTTTCCCGGCTGGATGAGCCTTTCCTCGGCTAGTTCTTCTGACGTTCGCCGCTGACTCCGACGGTAGTGGTTAAACATGAGATATAATTCGTCTTGTGTAGACCTAACGGGCGATCTTTGGCCTTGTGAATATATAATTCGTTCCCTGTCAATCGTTTTGGCTGAGGGCTAAGTTTAGTATTATAGGCTATTTGTATTTAACTTTACTGTTGTAATGTTAGACTAGAGCGCTGCATTTGGATATTTGACTGAATTGTTTGCTTTATTTCTTATTGTATAGCTTCTTGTACCTTTTACTTTTATATTGGCTATTATTGATAAAACTGAAATTTTACAAAAAGAAATATGGTTTCTTGTCTTTTTTTATTACAAGATTATCACTCATGTTTATTACAACATTTGTACAAATGCATATATTGCCTGGAATATGTTTTTTTTTTTTTTTTTTTTTTTACGAAAAGAGGTAACGTTAGGGTTGTGTTTTAAATTTCGTTTTGTTATAAATAGAATAACGTATAACGTGCAGTGAATAATCAATATGCGTTGCGCATGAACCACATTTGTGTCCCTATAATGTTTAATTTATTTAAATGAAAACGAAAAGAGGCAGAGTGGTGTTTTATAACATATTTCGTTTTATTGTTGCTTAAAATGTACATACAGAGTAACAGAGATAACCGGAGTAGCATAGCGAGCTGAGTGACGCTTTTAAGAACGCGCTGTCGCACATGGCAAGTACAAACTTTGCGTACTTGATATTGAGAAAAGCCTAATGTCGGCGCTTGTCGTCTTGTGACAAACATGTCGAGGAGCAAGAACAAGATCTGCTGTATGCCATCCATTGTAGTTTACTATGTTCTTCTTCGCGTGAAAATGACGTCGATCGAAACACCACGCCTATCAAGTAAGGGTACTGTTGGCAGTAGAAACGCTAGCCAGATCATGGTTAACAGACCCGAACCGTACCGTACTGTACCGTACCGTACCGTACTGCTCAGTGGAAACGAGCCAATACAGCACCTTCAAGTATGTTCCCAGGGGTACTTGGCAAGATTTTGATTGGTTTGCTTGGTTTGTTTATACATATAAGAAACCTACCCTGTACACATTGCAAGTGTTGTCAGTTTGCATGGATTTGACACCCATTGTGTAATGTGTGTGTATATCTCTTGAACAACTGACAATGCAGTTCACTTGTGGATGATATTTCATAACTGATGAGCTTCAGTGTTGCTGAAGCTGCATCAAAGTTGAGGTTTGAGCTTCATAATAGTAAATTATTTTCTTTTTCTAAATGTTTTTTAAGTGAAAAATTACAAAACAAATGTCAACTTAAAGAATATTAATGATAATGCTAAATGATAGCATTACGCAGTGGTTCTCAATTCCAGTCCTCGTGACCCACTGCTCTGCACATTTTGTATGTCTCTCTTTTCTGACACACTTCACAGTTCATGGAGTCTCTCCTAATGAGCTGATGATCTGGTTCAGGTGTGTTAAATAAGGGAGACATACAAAATGTGCAGAGCAGTGGGTCACGAGGACTGGAATTGAGAACCACTGGCATAACCAGTATACTATCAGATCACATTTCTGGTATGGTCGATGAAGTGGTATTTGAGACTCATTGATGGGTACAAGACAAAAAGGCTGCACTAAGGAGTGTGCCATCAGCCATGAAACATCGCTAAACCCTTGAGCAAGACACCTAACCTCAGCTTACTCCAGGCTAGCTGAACCTCAGTACTGGAGGCCAATTTGGATAAAAAGCATCTGCTAAATGACTGCATACAGGAGTCTACAAATCACCACATCCTTGTATTTATCCAAACTAATGCATGGGTCACAAAGTTGCTTTACTGCACCTGCCTTGACTGCCAACGAAAAGGCTAAGTCAAAAGACAAAGTTGAAAGCATTCTGTAGATTTCAAAAGAGTTCTCGTCATTATAAGTGCAGAAGCATAATAACACCTTTCATAGGCCCAAGTCTGCTGTTCGAACTGAGAATAAACCACCTGTTGTGAGGCACATGCTTTCATATATTCTGAGCTCATGTCATGGCACGAGTGCAGACACATTCACATCCATTATTTTTTTCTCAAGCCTTTTTCCAGTCTTTTTATGAGTTCTCAGGTCAGACCTTGTTAGCTTTGGGCAATAATCTATGCTTCTTTACTTGCTACATTTGCCATTAACTTCAGAGGATTTTCATTCTTTTATGAGCTGAGTGTATTTGAGGTCTGAGGAGACACCTCTTATAACAATATTCTACACAAATCAGCGTTCATTTTCTTCTTGTGCTCCTTACTAATTTCAGTTTCTCTCTTGATCTGTCAGTGCGACGGACTTCTTCATGCAGTCAAACAGGCCTTCGTCTCAGGTAAAATGGTGCCGGTGTTGTTTTAAAAGCCCAGCTCTGTCGTAAGCTCATAAAATGTGAAAGGGTATTTGGCGGATGTTCCAGCCTGAGCTTGATTCTGTGGATGGGCACCACCAGGGAATGTACTCAGCCCTGCAAGTCTCTTCACTTCTCTGTTCACTTCACTAAACTCTGTTCAATTATTGACCACCCTGTATACTCCCATATACACCCATTCTCCAGTAATAGTTTTGGAGTATGCAGAAAGCCTGGATGATGATGGTGTACCCTGCAATGACCCTTCATCCCCGCCATCAACCACATATTGCAAAATGTGAGCTTTGTTTATTTTATCTCTATTTCTGGTGGGTCTTTTGTGATGGGCTTATTCCACAGGATTTCCAGGGATGAGGAATGGCTTTCCGCTTTCAAAGGCATCAAATGCTTGATGGAAGCCACCTGACACGAAAGAGGGCGGGCGATTTTTTTTTTTTTTTTGAGTAGACCATGGAGATCTGTTTAATATTTGCATTAGCCAGTGTTAGTTGTCACCTTCCTTTCCCTAACCAAAAGAGAGAGGCTGAAAGCATCGCCCACGTAGGTCGATAAAAGCCCATAATTACTCTTCTTTCCATATGCATGAGGCATCTGCATGCAAAATGTCAGCAATGCAGGGTTCCCCACACCACCCCACCATCCACCTACTGCTGCAAACCGAGACAGCACAGGTAAGCATTCAAAACTGCTGTCAGAAGATGACGTGCTTAAGGTGCCATTGGGAATTGAATTCAAAAGGGTAAAGAAGGTAGTGACTTGTTCATTTACAGCATGCAACATAATCAGTGACCTGCACTTTTAGAGTCATTGCTCATTACTCTCAAACAATTTAAGAGGGCTAAGAGCATTTTTCCTGGAACAGACAAAAAACGAAGTTCTTTTTTTTTGCACAAATGATAAATGATAATGAGTCTGAGGACTAATAACTGTGATTCACTCGGCACTAAGTCACTAACCATTCTCAACTGTGACAGTTCTCATCTCTCACTACCAAAATCATCTCTGGTTGAGGTAATCAAAAGAAACCTGTGAATCACTGAAAGCAAACGGTGCCTTTTCAATTTACACTTCATCTTTACCAATGGCATGCCGTAATATTGCATGAGAATGAGGATGAGTTGCCTGCGGGAAGTGCCAGCTGCCCCACTGAGTTGGTGTCTTCCAAACCAGTCCCTCCCTGATAGCATCAGCCATTGATGTTAAACATAGCAACACAGAGGGGATCTTAACTAAGATTAGTTTTTGTCATAAATGCGGGATACATTACAGAGACGTTCGACAAGCCATTCAACTTTAAACAAGTGTGGTAATATTGTCGGATGCCTTTATCTTTCAAAAATGGATATCTTTCATGCAATATATTGTTGTATCTCTGAAGGTGGTTGGTAGTTGTATTGGCTCTGCATCTCTTCTGCATCTGAATAAGGCTTTGAAAAGTAAAGCTGGCACTCTCTCCTCAAACCAGCAGTCTGAACAAACACTAAGATCTAACATTGAGCAATTTACAGTCTAAAGAGAGGTAATTTTCCTCCAGTGAAGTGCCAGTCAGACTTGACCAAGGTCCAAGTTTGTGTGCAGCAGGGAAGTAAATGTGGGCAATTACCATACTCAAGCTTTGGCCGGTGATTCTGTGTCCAGCTGCTGCATTCTCAGCCTGATCCTTCTCTGCAATTTACAGATTAGGGCTTCGGAATGCCATCATATCACCAATTATTAAAAGCTCAAAAATTGTCTGTAGTAAAATGTGACATGGATCTGAGACTGTATTGTGAAGCACTGGGTGACATATATACACGCACATATAGATATAAAATTATATAGATATATAAAATTGGCTATTGTAAAATGTGATGTACTAAAATGATGCATTGAAAACGGTACATCCCCCCCCCCCCCCCCTCTGTACAGATGACAACTTATCAAAATGATTCCCTTTCACACAGATCCACAAAAATGACAAAAAAACGCTGTATTATGCATGCCAGACAAGTAATTGGCAATGCCACTTTGTAAAGAAAGAATACGCGCCTGCTCACATAAGCATTCAAATGCGCATGCCTATAGACTGAACATGTAATACACATGTCCATCACCATTTTCACAAATTCACGTTTCTGAAGTTTACATGGAGATGATAACGGTATCGTTTTCAAAACTCATTTTCAAAAACTTGCACTTTTAAACCCATTTTAAAGTTGAAAACGGTGTTGAGTAAACGGACCCTAAATTAATAACTAATGATTTTTACAACAGAAGTAAATCAACTCTGAACTTACTTAAACTGGACAATGGCTTTCTTCTAGATCTGCTGTAAAGCCAAAACAATCTTTGTTGCATTATTTTCCTGTTATCACTGTAAAGCTGCTTTGAAACAATATGTATTGTAAAAAGCGCTAAATAAATAAAAGTGACTTGACTTGACATGACAAAATTCTGCTTTTTCAAATAGATTTTTCTAGCAGTTGTGTGCAGGACATCCTTAGCATCTCAGCAAGGGTCCAAAATAAAAACTCACCAAGTGCCAAATGCGGGTATAATTCTGCATGGGTTGGTATACGAATTGTTTTTAATCTCCAAATGGTGCAATTTTTAAATATTAAAGGATGTGATTTAATTACATACATATATAGTCTGACGCACTGCATGTTTCAGAGTGAATTTGCTCTAATTGCTGTGTTTTGTTTTGTCTTCACTTCAAAAATCTTAATGAAAATAATCATAAGGGTAACACTTTATTTTGATGGTCCCTATTGAACATGCTGTTGACTATAAGTAACTCTGCAACTATATGTCAACTAACTTTCATTGGAGTATAAGTAGACTGTCTGCTTAATATCTGCTCCACACTTTATTGTGATGGTCCTCCAACAGACACTCTACTGACTATAAGTAATTTTGCAACTACATGTCAACTTAATCTAACCCTTACCCTACCAGTCTACTAATACTTAACTAACACTCTAATGAGAGTTAGTAGACATGTAGGTGCAGCGTTACTTATAGTCAACAGAATGTGTTAAAGGGACCATCAAAATAAAGTGAAACCATCATAAGTAATGTTTTCAACTATATGAAACAATATGAAAATACATAACAGCAGTATTTACTGACATATATTTTTACAAACACATACAATGATTGTTAAGTTCTATGCATGGACTTTTCAAGATTTTTGAGTATTTACAATATCACTTCAAAAAATTTACTTAATATATTGTGAATATTTAATATATTGCCCAACTCTAGTGATAGTTTCGTCATCCTGAATGGTTTTTCACAGGTTTGGGACAGTTGGACAAAAATAGCAAAATGTAAGGTAACCAGAAAAACCTGACCTCAAGTAAAACAATGTTGACAGGTTATTAATAGGTATTCTAGCATCTTGCATGTTGATGACTTTGATTGTTACAGTAGTCACAGGTGAAAGCAGTTGCACATGATTCAGAGAGCTCAATTAAAGGTTTGAACAAAGGCGATGACTGTCAGCCTGCTGCGTGTCAAGACCAAGCACAGCCGTTGGTTATATCCTCGTCTCATCAACAGCTCTCTTTCCCATTCACCTGTGGAGCTCCATATCAGGAACCAGGTGCAAATAAGCCACAGAAACTTTCATCCTTGAGAACTGTAGTCTATACAGCATGCACAATCCATAAATCACAGCAGTCTGATTGAGAAAGAGGTGTCAACAGCAGGAATCTGTTGGGAATGGAAACCTCTGGACATGGAGGGTGAGATTATGAGAGACAAAACCTAGCAGGGGGTTTCCTGCAGTATGGACGTCTGTCTCATGTGCTGATTGGGGTTTGACTGAATTAATGTGGGTGTTCATAAAAGGCTCTATTTCGAGCTTGATTTGATTTGGACATGCTTTGGTTCTTATTCACGTCAAGATGTCTGATTGAAATTCAGATAATTACATCCTTCTTTGGAATATAAAAGCATTTTTGGATTTTATATATTATGTAAATAGTTCTATATTAAAACCAGAGGGGACATTCAGCGGCAACTTCAAATGTAAATACAGCAATAACCATTTTGATGAACACGAACCGTGTGCTTTCATTTTAACATGCATTTGCTTATTAATTATATACTAGCTTAATCCTGATTTGAAGCGTGGGACCTGTAATCTTCTACTAAAGCTTTTCAACAAAAATAAGTGTACGCTGCATAAAAAACAAAAAAACAAAAAAAACAACAGTATTTTGTCTTGTTTTCCAAAACATCTAAATATTCTTAAAGCAAGATAACAATTTTAAGAAGCAAAATTAAAACAATAAAATATGAAGAGAACATATTATGAATGTGCAAATAAGTTTTGTTCTACACTGTAAAAAAAATCTGTAGAAATTACAGTATTACTGGCAGCTGCTTGCCAGTAACTTACTGTAGATTTAAATTGATGTTATTTACTGGCAACAGTTTGGTCAAAGTTAAATGAACATTAAACATTAACAAGTCTTTATCTTTACAGAATAAAACTAAAATAACAGCCTCATGCAAAGCATTCTGGGAACCAAAATCTGAAGGAAAAAATCAGAAAAAGGTTGATGAAGATTTCTGGTTCCCAGAATGCTTTGCATTAGATTGTTATTTTATAGTTTTATTCTGTAAAGACAAAGACTTGTTTAATGTTCATTTAACTTTGAACAAACTGTTGCCAGTAAATAACATCAATTTAAATCTACAGTAAGTTACTGGCAAACAGCTGCAAAACTACAGCAATTTTTTTTACAGTGTAAGCATAAACTTAAATTTAAATTGTTAGATTTATACTTAAAATAAGAACAAAATGGAGTAAGAAAAATGAATAGAATTGAAGATTTATTATCTTTAAAAAGTTAGATTTGCTAAACATGACAAATTAGCCCGAGAGTGCGATTCCAAAAAAGCACCGATGGGAGTGGAACTGTGCGTGATCTACTGAAGAAGTGAAAATTAAGTACACAGACGAAGCTGGATCATTTCCGTAATGACCAACACAATCTACCAAGAGCAGCGCAAATTAAGGATTAAGACATGCTTTTTTTGGGCAGTAAATAATGGCGCAAATACCATTGAATTGACGAGCGCAAACCTTAGTAAATCACCTTGCATCATTCATTTAAATACTCTCCTCCCATAAATTTTGTGTCTGAAAGGGAAACTCCTACAAATACATAATGCGATAAGGTAAGCTGCAAAAAAACTAAACATTTTAAGTCACTGAAATAAGGCCATAACACATAGTAAACATTTCTTCACAAGGCTTTTCAAAACTGGATCTTTATTTCTAGAGTTTTTTCTTCAAAACAATGTGAAAACCATCCTGATCACTCCTTCATACAAAACAATATAGTCATTTAACTTTTGTAAGACACTAATTGTCAGAATGGCTGTATGCAGGGAGGGCATGAACCATCATGAATAATGCTGTGATTCACACCTGAAGAGACAAAAGATACTCCCCTGGAAATATCAATGAGGAATGTGACAGAGGTAACTACAGTATAGAGAATGAATGTGAGAAGAATGTGACTGAATGGATTGTTTTGGCTTATTCACAAAATCAAGTTTAAGTTAAAATAAGTAATCTGACTATACATTTTCTTTACACAAAGACTTTACTTAAAAACGTTTTAGGTCTGTACGTTTTTTTTTATTTTTTTTATTTATTTGATCCAAAATACAGCAAAAACTGTGATATTGTGAAATATTTTTACAATTGAAAATAAATGTTTTCTATTTAAATACAGTGCAATGCATAAGTTAATACACCCATGCTAAAGTTGACTAAAAAGAGGAATAAAAAATCATATTTTGGAAATTGAACTTAATGCCTTAATTTAAAAAATTAGGAAAAATCCAACCTTTTAGGACACCAATTTTCTTTGTGAATGAATAATGTATCGTAAATAAATAAATGTTCTTCCTTAAAATACATGGTGCATAAGTGTGTACACCCCTATGTTAAATTCCCATAGAGGCAGGCAGATTTTTATTTTTAAGTATTTTTTTAAAATTATTTTTTAGGATACTATGCAAAATAGTTCCCTTGGCCTTTGGAATTAAAATAGCCCCACATCATCACATAGCATTCACCATACCTAGAGATTGGCATGGTTTTATTTCAGTTAGCCTAAAAGCTAGTTTGATTTGCATTGAGAGATGATCTTATGGAAAGTACCCCATGCCAATCTCTAGGTATGGTGAAGGCTATGTGATGATGTGGGGCTATTTTAATTCCAAAGGCCAAGGGAACTTTATCAGGATGCATAGTATCCTAAAAATTAATTTAAAAAAAATACTTAAAAATAAAAATCTGCCTGCCTCTATGGGAATTTAACATAGGGGTGTACTCACTTATGCACCATGTATTTTAAGGAAGAACATTTATTTATTTACGATACATTATTCATTCACAAAGAAAATTGGTGTCCTAAAAGGTTGGATTTTTCCTAATTTTTTAAATTAAGGCATTAAGTTCAATTTCCAAAATATGATTTTTTATTCCTCTTTTTAGTCAACTTTAGCATGGGTGTATTAACTTATGCATTGCACTGTATATTTTAAAATGCAATTTATTCCTGTGATCAAAGATGAATTTTCAGCATCATTACTCACGTCTACAGTGTCACATGATCCTTCAGAAATTATTCTAATATGATTTGCTGCTCAAGAAACATTTCTGATTATTATCAATGTTGTTCTTTTAAAAAAATCCAACATTGCTGAAAAACAATGTTGGATTTTTTTTTAAAAGAACAACATTTATCTGAAATAGAAAGATTTTGTAACATTATAAATGTCTTCTTTACTCTCACTTTTGATCAATATAAGGAATCCTCATTGAATAAAAGTATTAATTTCAACTGGTATTTTTAAAATAAAACAACAACAACAAACAACTAAACTATTACTGAGCCCAAACTTTTGAATGGTAGTGAATAACGTTACAATAGATTTCTCTTTCAGATAAATGCTGTTCTTTTAAACTTTATATTCATCAAAAAATCCTGATTATTTTTTTTTTACACAACTGTTTTCAACATTCATAATAATAAATGTTTCTTAAGCATCAAATGAGCAAAATGATTTCTGAAGGATCGTATGAAACTGAAGACTAGAGTAATGATTTACATCACAAAAATAAATAGCATTTTAAAAATATATCCAAATAGAAGTCTGGAAATAATCCAACGAATATAAAAAATATCCGAAATTGTATCCACGGCTGGATCAAGTCGCTATTTAAAATGCAAACGTTTGTTGTCAGAGTCCCACTCTTCTTCTGAGGAAAATGCGATCTCTTCGTCAATATCCAGGACGAGATGAAGAGCTTCCTTACCTGTGTAGCATGCCATCTTCCAAAGGCGCAGAAAAGTGAATGAAACTTATGATTAAACTTAATTATTTTTAACGGATTGTTGGGGGCGTTTATCATTTTGCATAGATCACCTCAACACATTATCTTATGAATAGAGCGATCTGCGCGTGCCAGGCTGAGCCAGGAGAAACTGTACATCTCTTTAGTTTCATACAGATTACATTGCAGGAGAACATTTGTTTTAAATGTGAATTGTTTTATTTAAAAGTAGACATTTCAAGCTTTCTTTAGACATACATTTTATGTTTGTGTGATAAGTATTCGCTGAGTTTCAGTTCATTATTTAGACGTCTTTCAGAAAGTTTCTCACTCCTCAAGAAATCACTCCTCAACAATTACGCAATCAGTTAATAAAAAGGTCACATGTCGTGATCTACAGAGAGAATGGCTAATGGGTGTGTAGTGGGATGTGCAACAGCTATGATGCAGTGTTAGCGCTGCAGGCGTACTGAAGCACAGTTCCTCCATTCTCCACATTGGCTGACTGTTGTTCACAGCTCTTGCCTGTTTAAAGCTCTCCCTCCATGACTATGGAGTCATTACCGGTCCAGTGGAGACACGTATGTGCTACATTTACACAATAGGCAAAATAAATGCGAACCCATTTGAGACCCCACTATGGCCCTTGTGGGGCTGGTTATTTTCCAGAGAGCTGTTTGTGATGTAATGGCCCTGAATGAGGACAGCTGTGCATTCACAGTCGCTCTACAGCCTGTGGATGGTGGCACAATCGCTTCAAATCTCTGCTCTGCGCTGGAATGATGCCTGGAGCCACTCACATTTCACTGCCTAAGTTCTATTGTGCTAGGTGGTATGAATCATCTCACAGAAATGATATATACATACAGTATATCAATGTGCATTGTGCTTGAATTATTTTTATTAATTGCATTTACCCACCAAATCCAATTTTTACTTGCATGCAGGTGAAATTTAATGAAAAATAAATGGTTTGCAGTCAAATGCTCCAAACTAAAATGTAATCCTCTTGACGCAATTTGGAGCGGCATTAAAACGCGGACAAATGAACTCATTGATTACAGTGTCAATTGTGATCGCTCCTGTTGCGTGCCCTTAATCTGGCAACACGCGTGAGCGTCGAATCTGAGGAGGAGGGGGCGGGAGAAACAACCCTCTCCAATATTTTGAATTTGGACAACCCATTTCAACCACTAGCAGTCAATAATACTGCTGCCTTAAGTACAGCCCAGGGAATATTAACTCCTGATTGAAAATCACTGCCAAAGGACACAAATAAGCAACTTTTTAGTCACCAGACGTAAGCTTGAACCAAAATACCACCTACACCATACATAAAACAAACAGAACACATCAGTGACATGATCCTGATTAATCTCCATCAAGCATATGATGATCAGGTTTCACATGAACTGTATTATACCTTCATATACATCATACATGTGTTGATGGTATGGAAAGCAGTATGACACATCTAATAAGGCAATTCACATGTCAACCCACTGGCTTCACTCTGAAACTGCTGGTGATGTAGCATTCAGCACACATGCTGAAATACTGAGCCATTGTGCCATCTTCCTCTGAAATGACTTTCTTTTTCGGCTAAGTAGGCTGCAAAGATTATTGGATAATGTTAACCAATTAGCTCTTTTTCTAGCCATTTCTTTTTCATGACTCCATTCTGGTATGTGACACCAACTTTTAACAATGTAATGTATTTCCAATAAATAAAGATTTTTGTGTGTCTGTAGAACAGTATGCTTAACATTCACTGACAGCTCTTGTTCAAACTTCTGAAAGTCTTTTGACTGATGTCCCCTGACATCAAACACACCATTTGTGCTGCAAACAAGGGCTTATGGCAGACTATAACCACTCCACAAGCCCTGACAGCATTCAAACTTCCATATCCTTTTCTGTCTTTTGGCTGTGTATTAAGATGAAGCCTTGAGCCATTCTGCTCCATTGTTAAACTCCAGCTATGAACCTAAACGAGGAAATCAATAGCGTATTGAGCGAGGTCACTCTCCGCCCACCCGCACGCCCAGATAAAGGCCAGGGGTCTCGAGGCCTGCAGAGAATCAAAATTCAGCCTGACATGACTGCTGCTCACTGACATAACGGCCATCATCCTGAACAGCATGAGGCAATTCTGACAATAATAATGTTTTCTGCTGATGCTTAAAAAAAGATCAGAGGGTTTACGACTGAAATCCATTTCATAACACCAAACGCCTGTGAGGAAAACTCAGGAGGTCACAAAAAACTGTCAATGTTAAAATCTATCTTTCTCCAAGTGTATCTCCAAGTCTCCAACACCTATATCTCCAATCATTAACCTATTAAAGAGAACTATCCATAGGACACACTTGAAGAGCACTTTCTCATTAAAAACACTTGTTAGAGTTATAGCAGAACAAGAGCTATACACATTCATGTTGAAAAATGAGTTTAAGTTCATCATTTAAAACAAATTCACACAGTATTATTACCTTTAAAGGTGTAATATACTTTTCAGGTCAGGTTGTAATAGTTTGTGCATTATAATAATTTATATTTAATACTTTATGTTTACCTTCTGTATAACTGTTTCTATAGCACAATTAAAAAAATAAAACATGCTATAATGTTTTATTACGCAGTGCTCCAGAATACTTTATTTTGATTGGACGCTGTATTATGTGGTCAAATATATTTTTATGACAGCTAAACTATGACAACAGTCCCTGACAAGCAATATCATACACTCTGCTAGTGCAATGTCATATTACTCTTTCTTGTCTCATAAAATAACTCACTTTACTTATTTATTTGGTAAGTGGGTATGCAATAAACAAAATAAGCAGCTGCTCATTGGCCACGTACACACTTTAAAGTTTCAGGAGTGGCAACCGCATTTAAAAATATGGGAGCAAATCCTTGAGCCATTTTGTGTGTACGGAACAGAACTCAACCTTGAAATTGAGATGATGCGTGATCTGGCATCTCGTGCATTTGGCATCCGGACCAAAGTAATATTTCAGCAACCAAAGACTAGCTATATTCTGCGATTTTAACTCAACCACCGTTGACAGAGACGTTGTGTTTGTTTATGTTTGGAAGGCTGCTTCAAAGAGCGCACTATTGCATTGTTGCCATGTCCACTTATTATAAGCAAGTGTCTTTTAGCTTGTTGCTTGGGCTTGGCTCATAAAGTGATCAAGTTTATGGAGATAATAAAGTAGACAGGTGCTTTTTCCGAGATAAAGCGTTTGGATTTAAGTTTATTATGGGCTTGTCCTTATTTGCTGTTTTTTTTTTTTTTTTTTCTAGGGAGATCTGGCAACACTAATTAGTCAAGATGTACCTCATTCCCTGTAATTTTTTGCATCACACATACACACATTTAAATACCTCATTTACAACTAGATGTTCAGTCCGGTTCCGTACACACTGTGTAGAATTTCTGTAAATGCTGTTGTCACTACATGCCTATTTCAGGAGTTAATTTAGTTGTAGAATACGGTTGTCACTCCCGTAAATGACATGATTAAGCACTAAAAGGTGAACTGATAACCGGATTTAGCTGCAGTGTGCACATGGCCATTATCACAAACATTATCACATTATATATATATATATATATATATATATATATATATATATTTTTTTTTTTTTTATATATATATTTTTTTTACTGTATACAGTGCTATGCATAAGTTTAGACACCCATGCTAAAGTTGACTAAAAAGAGGAATAAAAAATCAAAATTGAACTTAATGCCTTAATTAAAAATTTTTTGGAAAAATCCAACCTTTAAGGACACCAACTTTCTTTGTGAATGAATAATGTATCGTAAATATTTAAATGTTCTTTGTAGATTTTTATTTTTAAAGGCCAGTTACTTCATGGATCCAGGATACTATGCATCCTGATAAAGTTCCCTTGGCCTTTGGAATTAAAATAGCCCCACATCATCACATAGCCTTCACCATACCTAGAGATTGGCATGGCTTTATTTCAGTTAGCCTAATAGCTGGTTTGATTTGCATTGAGAGATGATCTTATGGAAAGTACTCCATGCCAATATCTAGGTATGGTGAAGGCTATGTGATGATGTGGGGTAAAATAAAATAAAAATCTGCCTGCCTCTATGGGAATTTAACATAGGGGTGTCCAGACTTATGCACCCTGTATTTTAAGGAAGAACATTTATTTATTTACGATACATTATTCATTCACAAAGAAAATTGGTGTCCTTAAAGGTTGGATTTTTCCTAATTTTTTTAATTAAGGCATTAAGTTCAATTTCCAAAAGATGATTTTTTATTCCTCTTTTTAGTCAACTTTAGCATGGGTGTCTAAACTTATGCATATCACTGTATATACAGTTATATATGTATAACTGACTGTATATTATCCATTACATGACATCTAAATGCACTTATAGCATGTAAAAGTATAAGTGACTTTTACTATTTTTTCCTACACAAAGCAGCAGAGATTGGTAATACTGGTATCAGACCAAATTTCATCATTGTTACAAACTACAGTGTCTGGTAGATTGATATAAGCAGCAAAATAAGCCACATGACACAAAGGGGCTTTACAAGTGCTATAAAAGCAGGGCACAGAATAACTAAAAATGGCATGTGATGTTCTTGATTCCAGTAGAATTGCCTCACAGCTGGGGGCTGATCAGGTGTTGCTATTTTATTGCTGTTTACTTCCTCTGTATAAGGTTTATGTATTAGCAGGCATGTGATTGGCTAAGGACAAAAAAGCAGGAAAATCATAGTATGACACATAACAACTTATTTGGTGGATGTGTAACAGTGGGAATCAAAAGCAAGTGTCTTGTCCACTGCTCCATCACCACCTCTCTCTTTATATAGCCTACACTACTACACAGAAATAACATACAATTAAATTATGCTTATTTTAAATGTATTGTGCAGGCTAGGTATACAAAAATATAGGCTTTTAATAATCTTTCAGTGCGCGAAACCATGATAATATGAAACGCTTTAAAACAGAGCGCACAAAGCGCGTATGCGCATCGCGGGCGCAGAATGATGTGCTCAAAGCAACATGGAGTCACAGTGTTCAGCGCTGCACAAGTGCGCATTTAAAAGTTCACGGCACAAAGCGAAGAAATGTAGATCGCACAAATCCTAGTGTATATCTGTCCAGCAGTTTATTGATCATTTGTTTCTTCACAGTTTTAAATTCCAGTTATTGTGCGTTTGATGCCGATTCATAGTCATTGTGATGTGTGTGACCTAACAGGCACACGGTAGCGAGTCGTTTAAAAACAGCAACAAACTCCAACAAAATAAAGTCATTGTATGCAAATCCACAGCCTTTTCTCTACAGATCAAGCATTATAATGTGGATATCATATTGGAGAGTTTTACCGTGCATCCTGCTGTAACCGGAAGAGGCGCGCGCGCGCTGTTTGAATACTGAATGGAGAATGACAGCCGCAGAGGAGGGAAAACGAGTTTCCGTATACTTTATTGATGTAAATAGACTTCTGTCCCTCACATTAAGCTATGAAATAGGCTTCAGATGAATTTGTCACCCAAACTGACGTGAAAAAACCGCCCGGTGTGGCCCTGTTGCGCGGGGACGGCGATTGTGGTTCCGTCCCGGGTTACCATGGTGACGGCTGTGAGATTTTTTTTTTACAGATCTGCATGATTCACGTAGGTCACATTTTCAGGGCGGAAAATCCGGAATTCCGGATTAATCCGGAAAAATCACATCCCTGATTAGGGGTGTAACGGTACACAGATGTTACGGTTCGGTACATACCTTGGTTTTTGAGTCATGGTTTAGTACGATTCCGGAACAATAAGAAATAATGGTCAAACTTTAGAACTATTAACTATGACTTTTGCCTCGATAAACCCCTAATTACTGCTTATTAATAGATAGTAAGGTAGTTGTTAAGTTTAGGTATTGGGTTGGATTAAGTCATGTAGAAAATATTCATGAAGAATAAGGCACTAATATCAGTCTAATAAACAGCCAACATACTAGTAATATGCATGCTAATAAGCAACTAGTTACAGTAATAGTGAGAATTGGACCCTAAACAAAGGAACACATTCACAATTAGGGCTGTAAAGATACGCAATATAAAACCGAAATCGCGATACTCAGAGCCACAAACCTGTGTCGCGGCGTGAGAAGGCAGAATCGCGACACACCCCTTCCAACTCCCAGAGTTATCCTTCCCGTCCAGATCTAATGCTACCACATCTTCAAATTACTATTAGTATTATTTGAAGTTAACATAATAAAATACGTAGGCCTACACCACAAAACTAGTTGAGGATAAATTATTTAAAATTGGCCAATTCCAGCATTATGGACGAGACATTTGCAGTCAAAACTTGAAATATAAATTCTCAGAAAATGCATTTAATACCAATATATTGAAACTTCTGTTTATATATCATAATCCCTTAATAAAGGAGTCCAGGCATTAGAAAAATATAAGTCTACACATGCATTTTATAATATGAGGGAAATACACATGCGTTACGGACGTGACACAAAAAATCTTTATCTTTTAGGTGGCAAAATATTTTTTTAGTAATTCTGTGAATTACACTGCGCAAACCAAAAGTAATACTACCCACCGGATGAAGAAGGGTTGGCTCTCCACAGAACATAATATATTTATTTTATTGTTCACATTTATGAGGAAAAAACAATGTTACGGACGTGTCAGTTCCCGGTTACGGACGTGACTGCTCTGAAAGCGGCACTAAAAGACTGCTTTAAAACTTTCATAGAGACCTCAAACAGAAAGCACAAAGCCTTTCTTTAAAATTAATTTCGTTTTGTATTAATTGTATGTTAATTTTAATCAATGTTTCATCAACACGATACCACCGCATCAGCACCGAAAACATTTTTTTGGACAATAATCGCACAACCTATTCGATATTCTATAATCAAATATACTCAGTGTCATCCCAACCAAATATATATAAAAACAAATGTTTGTTAATTTAGTTTTGTTTTGTTTTTCAACAGTCTGTTTTGTTACAAAGAAAGCAGAAGTGTTATAGCTTTGGCTATTTATTTATTTTAAAACTTGAGCATTAGGAGTGTTACAGTTTGCTCCACTTAAACTATATTTAAACATTCAAACGTAAGCCCTACCTTCCTATACTTCATTTTCTGTGTTCCGCTCCGTTTCGCGCACAGTTGAGTGCACAAGCCTTTCAAAGTATCCTCCTTTGTCCATGAGCGCAGAAAGATGCATTCAACGTGTGCACACTATCTAATGGATTTTGTTTTCAAGCGCTCAAGTCGTTCTTCTTCTGCTCTTTTTCCTGTTGTGGCGGTTAGCAAACAGCGTTGTATTACCGCACACCCCATTCTGGATTGGATCACCCATGACTGACTGTATTCGACGTCTGATTGCATGCACCGAACCATGGCGGTTTGGGACTAATACATGTACCGTAACACCCCTAATGTTTATATATGAAAATCCTGAATAAATTTCTTCAGAAGACTTGGATTAGGCTGCTATATATATATATAGATTACTTTTACAATGCGTTTATGAATGTTTAGGTGTAATGGACTTTCAAATCTCTCAGGTTTCATTAAAAAAATGCCTTCATTTGTGGTATTTGTTAAAATGAACGGGATTGGAATGACATATGGGTGAGTAATTGATGACAAAATGTTCATTTTTGGGTGAACTATCTCTTTAATGTGTACTGTTCTGTAAAGCCTGGTGCACACTGCAGTTTTTCTGACTATTACTAATGTTACTTGTCAGATTGTACAATAAGAGCCCATTGAGATCTTTGAATTAAAATGTGGGCCAAATGCAGAACTATTTTCTAGGTTGGGAAATGTTTTTGAGATGCGGTCACAAAGTAGGAGTCCTAGAAAAGACCTGCAAGGAAAGAGGGTCGACCGCTGATCAGCTATCGATCTGGAGATGGAGGCTGCAAACTGTGTCCAGACAGACAGAAGGGATAAATAGCCAAGACAGGAAATGGAAGTCAAATTAAAGATTTCCCGTCCATGAAATGAACAAGCTCTTGCCATGTCAATAAAGTCGCTCATGTGGATCTCACAGAGGCACATTGTGGCAGGAGGAATTATGGGCAGTCGAGACGATAATGCTGACAGTGATGGCATTATTGTCAACACCCTCATTTGTTAGGACTCACACCAGATCTATGTCACATAAATAAGGGAGAGTGCGCCATTACAGTCAAGGAACGCACGCATCCCAAATTACAGTCAAATAGTGTAAACGGAGCCATCCCTCAAGAAGAACTGACACAAGTCCAAAGGTTCTGCTAGGACACACTGTACTTCCACAGCTCGGAGTCAGAATCAGGATCCATGTGGCAGCTGTTCATTTAGAGAGATGGAACGACCTGACCTTTTCATACAGCCATCATCCTCGCGGATATATTCCAATGTAATAGACATTCATAAAAACATGTATGTTGGATCTTGTGTATTCTTTCAATAATTTATGAGTGAAGCCATACAAATAGACATGGAAGTATCACAAGATCCGGTGAATGGCCCATCCATAGGTCTAATGCATATGATGGCAGTGAAGGGGAAGCACATGGCACTGCAGTGAGCTGCTCTCAAACAAATGGACTTTGGGGAAATAAAGAATGTTTGTCTTCTATTCTACAGGAGTGATCGAAGGTTCAGCAAGAGCACACTGAGAAAGCAAACACGCATACACAAACACAAACAGAGGACCTTTGTCAAATGAAAACAAATGATGGGAAAGGGAACAAGTGTTAGCAATAGGGTTCTTCAGAGTTCATTAAAACACACTTCTCTCTTTGCTATTGTCTCTGCAATTTCACTGCCAATACCAACATGCCCTTAAGCCGCCTTTCCACTGCACACGACATTTGTACACGACTGTCGGAATTCGCCCCCTAGTGGCAGTCATAACGAACTTTTATTATGATCTTGCACGGTTAAGGCACATAACTAAACAGTAATTCTCGATCAAGGTAGTGTTTTTCCCACACTGACTTGCAATATTTCTTTTTGCATCTCCAGTAAAGGAATGCAAAAGAGAGCACTTGTATTAAAAAGTACTGATCACACTGATCTGATTTGAATACATTGGAATAAATAACACCTGGATGGCGTATCACATACGGTGTAGTTTCTCAAGTTTTTACACATCCATATAGCTCAAATCGGATCCGAAAATTCCGCATCCGCAGATGGTCGGCACCCCACACAGCCCCTGTGTGACTCTCCAGCAAATGAACGACTTCCGGTTCATCGGCTGTCGTTTGTCGTGTGCAGTGGAAAGGCAGCTTTTGCGAGCATCCAATCATTTTTAAACTGAACCTTTCCAGTGTTTGGACTCTCCATGAAAATGGAGCTGAAAATCATTATGTATGTGTGTATATGTATGTGATCAACAACAACAACATAGCAAGTTTGTTCTTTCATGGAACATGCATTGATACAATAAATTCAGATTTGTTTTTCATGTTTAATGTTTTTAAGATTGAAAATTACACACATATATGTAATGTTATAAAATAAATTCAGACATTTTTCTCGCTCTAAAAATAACTATTAAATTCACATGTATTACTGCTTTATTAGCTCAGGATAACCTCTGTATTTCTATACTAGTGTCTCCTCATACTGATTTATGCAACTGAACTGCATGAGGCATATTTCACATTCCTGTTCTAAAAGCCAACCCCTATACTTGGACTGTTTTCCCCCATATAGCTTCAACTGAAAAGTCAGCAAAGAGGGTTGAATTTAGCCGATTGTGCAGTTGGATCATTCTCGGTAACCAAATGGAGGTAATTCCCAAGTCTATATATGAACTCTTCAACTCTGGAGTGCTGATGTATTCTTGCACACGGTGATAGCCTTACATAAACAGCAAGGGCAATGTGTTGATAGAGGCTGCTTCCCACTGATAAAGAGCCACAGCTCAAAAGCATCCACAACACTACAGGGACGCAAGCTCCCTAATTAACTAGACAGTATGTAGCGGTACATAAAGTTTGGGAGCTTTTCCAAGGTTAACAATGTGGCATCATGGGAAATGGAATTAAATATAATAGGAGCAGTACGGCTGCATGCAAAATCAATGGAACACAAATACAAGTCCAACTCAATGGGATAACTGAATGATCTGAACACCGTAAAGAAAAAAATAAATAAATAAAATGATAAACCAATGTAGAACAGTGGTGAAATGAAACTGACCTACAAACATGATAGTTCTTTTATGAAAAATGCTTTTTTCTTCTTCAATGCATTTGTATTAAACGTCTTTGCATGCTCACATCAGTTATGTCTGCGTTCCAGTGATAATGTTCTTTCTGCACCCTACATGCTGATCGACAAGGTTGAGTTTGTTATGCAGACACGAGGATAATATTCAAGCTAAAAAGCGTGCATGACAATTACAATTCTACTGCAGAGTTTAGAGAAATCAATCATTTGTGCGAGAGCTCTGCAGGATTGTAACCTAATTCAGCCATGTGGAAAATAGGCTTGCAGTCACCCAGAGAGACCTGTGCCAGGAACACTGATGCCCACCAGCAGAAACTTCTTTTGTCCTACAGGCTCTTCCCAAGGCCACTGCTTACAAAGGGATGACTGGGACATGTCACAGCTTGATTCACGCTACCAGACCCGAGCTCATGGCGATGGGTAATCCGTGTGGGATCTGAAGTAGTGGTGTTCAGCTGCTACACCCATTAGATCTGTTCTGATAGGGTCATGGACTGCAGGGTAAAAAATACGCTGGATGCACATAATACAATGCAACTAACCATTTAATCATCCATGTTAGGATAGGAAAATAGGTTTATCCCAAGAAATGGAGACAAAATGCCTTATCCATTAGGCCAAGTGAATGGGAACAGGGGTTGTCTAGCTTCAAAAAAATGGACAAAACATTTCTATAAAAGTGGTTCATATGACTCAGGTCATTATGTCAGCTTTGTGTGAGGAAGAGAGCACATTTTTTTAAAGGGTTCGTTTACTCAAAAGTTGAAATGATTCATAAATGAGAAGTCCATTTGTTCTGATTGCTATATTTAAATTATAATCATCATTGGATAGGAAAATAGGTTTATTAACCTTTAAAAAAGGTGGAGAAAATGCTTCACATATCTTTTGCTGAAGGCCGTGCATCTAGTCAGTTTTTCTGTATTTTGGCATAAATTCACCTGTCAGCTGGTAGAAACTAACCAAATTATATATTATGCCAACATGGACAGGTTGCATATCATGCCCTCAATCTCAAAATCCTGAGGAAAACTATGCAGGGTAAAAAGAAAATGAAACAACTAAATACAGGACTTTTATTTCATTTTTTTGTGTCTGCCAAGAGCACAACACCAAATATAAAAGGTAATATTTTTTCAATGTTAAAATACATTAAAATACGTTGCTTTTCTAATTATCGCATGCAAAATAAAAGTTTGTGTTTACATAATATATGTGTGTGTACTGTGTATAATTATTTTGTATAAATAAACATGTACGTATATATATATATATATATATATATATATATATATATATATATATATATATATATATATATATATTAGGGCTGGGGGAATTAACGCGTTAATCTTTGCGATTAATTTGAAATGTTTAACGCGTTAAAAAAAATTAACGCAGCACACTTTTTTTTGCCTCGTTTTAATGATTTCCTGTTGCGGCTGCTATTGAAAAGGCCGTCCCGCCCCTCCGTGTTCGGCGATCACGTTTCATTCTCGCGCAGCTTTCATGAGCTGGTCTTTTCCGCTCCGTGTGTGCGCCGCGCTGTGTTCCGTGTGTGTGTGTGTGTGTGTGTGTGTCGGCGCGCTCTGTCGTTAACGGCCCAGCGGCGCGCTCTCCGTTCCGTGTATGTGTGTGTGTCGGCGGCTCTGTCGTTAACGGCCCAGCGGCGCGCTCTCCGTTCCGTGTATGTGTGTGTGTCACGTGTGTGTGTGTGTGTGTGTGTCGGCGGCTCTGTCGTCAACGGCCCAAACGCTTCAATCATGTACCGAGCACTGGAAAAGTAAAGTCCACTCAAATAACGTGAAATTCTGTTTGCTGAGCTGGTATAGCCATGCTGGGCAGCAATGGTAAAATTACCTGCTCTGATTACATGCTCTGGTAATAATAGCTTTGTAGGACTATATTTTATTTTGATAATTAGTAAAAAAAAATAATAATAATAATAATCTGTTAAATTGATTATGTTGATTGATTATTGAAAAAAATATATATATTGATATTGATGTTTAATATAGGGCTATTTTCTGTTCCTTTTTTCCCCTGTGTTGTTTAATTAGGTGATTCTGAGTTAAAAGGAATAGTTCACTTTAAAATGAAAATTCTGTCATCACTCACCCTCATGTTGTTTTAAACCTGTATGAATTTCTTTCTTCTGCTGAACACAAAGGAAGATATTTAGAAGAATGTCAGTAATCAGACAGTTTCTGGGTCCCATTGTCTTCCATAGTAGGACAAATATATACTATGGAAGTCAATGGTACCAGAAACTGTCTGGTTACTGACATTCTTCTAAATATCTTCCTTTGTGTTCAGCAGAAGAAAGAAATTCATACAGGTTTAAAACAACATGAGGGTGAGTGATGACAGAATTTTCATTTTAAAGTGAACTATTCCTTTAAATATTGATGATTACAAGCTTGGGGGAAACGCAATTAATTACAGAAATTGTGCAATTAATTAGTTAATTTTTTTTAATCGATTCCCAGCCCTAATATATATATATATATATATATATATATATATATATATATATATATATATATATATATATATATATTAGGGCTGGGTATTGACACAAATTTCACAATTCGATTCGATTTCGATTCACAAGCTTGCAATTCGATTCGATTTTGATTCGATTCAATATTGATTATTTTGGATATCAGGTACAATACATGCCACATTTTCGCAATGAAAACAAATCTAAGGCTCTCAGTTGTAGCCTATAGGCTTCATTAGCCTACTATTATTGAAGGTAAAAATTACCTGATTTGTATACAAACACTTAAATTACACTTATTTATTTTTATAATAATTAAGTTATGAAATATAAACATTTAAATAGTGGCTGTCATAAAAACTTGCCAGATTTATTTAAACATGCATTAAATATTGAAGAACATTAACAATTATAAGAATATGTAATATGGTGCATTTATTTAGCAAAATGCTCCTCTCTAGAGTTAATTTTTCTAGCTGATTAACGTGTTTATGTTCACGGATATGTTTTTTTCTGAGGTAAATGTGACGTTACATGACATTGTTCAAAAGCTGTTTTACTGACGTCTTTCCACGGTTGAAACACTGATTGAGCGATTCCATGCGACATGATACGGATTTCGATAAGTTGTACTCTACCTTTTAACACACTTTCAGATATGGAAGCAGATTAGTCTCAAATATAATTCACACAAAAAACATGATTCACAAATGCGTAGACAATTTCACATGCATGAAACCTAATTCACGTACACACAAAAAAAATCCACGTGCGTGAAAAAAAAAAATGTATTCACAAAAAGCAATTCACATGCGCAAAATAAAATTATATACTCATAAAATACATTTCACAAATGCAAAACACAATTCGTAGATATACAACTGTGCACAAAAACCTTTGAATGTTTAAAATGTACTTGTGTATCCTTGCATTTGAATGTGCAAATCGTCATTCACGTACGAATCGCCTTAGATATGTGTGTGTGTGTTTTTGAGACTTTCCTGGCAGCATAACACTCGTAACACAGAGCAGTCGTACTCTTTAGCCAATCAGATTTAAGCTTATCAATCGACCAATCAGTATCACGTGAGGGCGGGCCTACCTGCATGTTACGTCATCAGCTTTCGACCAGTTCATGGCTGAGCAGAGGTAAGTGCAGTTAATCGTTCATTTCTGTGTTAACTGAAGTTAAAGAAGTTTGAGATCAGTTGAAGCAATAGTTTATGAACTATTAACTGATGTAAGCAAGTGTTGTTGTAATCAGATGTCCCATATCGTGTCAAAAATGAAGAAGAATGATGCTTGTTTTGTTGTATTTTAGCTGAAGGTACAGACAGCTCTCACAGCTACAATCACGCTAATGATTGCAAAACAATCATCTGTGGCCAATACCCATCGAGACTGTTCTTTAAATAGTGAATAGACCTATTTTAATGAGCAGCCAGTGATTTTGCCATTTGTGTATGATGTTAAATTATTATTAACACTTGTTTCCCTGCATTTTTCAGGATTACACACCTTCATCTTAATTCATGTTGTTTCTTTATTCTCTTTTATACTTTTTTATTTTTTGTATTTATGTCTTAATTGGTAACACTTTATTAAAACGTTTCATTAGTTAACATGAACTAATAATGAACTGCACGTGAACAGCCTTTATTATTTTTTGTTAATGTTAACATTTACTAATACTTCATTAAAATCTTGTTAACATTAGTAAATGCACTGTAAACTAACAATGAACAGCTGTATTTTTAACTAACGTTAACAAAGATTAACAAACACAGCAACAAATGTATTGCTCATGGTTATTTAATACATGAACTAATGTTAACTTAGTTATTGTACCTTATTGTAGAGTGTTACCAATATATTCAACATGCATTTCCTTATGCTGTATTGCAATCTCAAGGTTTTTAAATAAGGTTTTTTATTGTCATCTTAAGGTCTCACAGGACAATATTGTGAAGCATTAATTTTACTTTGCCTAGTAAAATAGGCAAATCTGATTTTATGCTGATAAAACAAAGGTACTTATCATAGAAAGGCAATTAAGATTATGCGACTAAGATTACTCAGTAAACTCTATTCAAATACCATCACTTAATTTCCCACGTCCTGTGTCTGCACCTCTTGTACTATAGGGTTTTAGTACTTTAAATATCAGGACAAAATCTTATATGTCCTAACAGAGAGGTCTACTGATGACCGGACTGAACACAATTCATTTTTTAACTTTTCACTTGATGTATTGCACTTATATTTATATACTTTAAAAGCAAAGTACACTCTGACTGGATCTCACAACTCCTGAAGAGACGTATATTTCTCTGTACTGAATATTGTGCTTCACAGTTTAGACTGTCAGTTCATGATCTTCATATGTAACAGGAACATTATTCCCAAAGGATTCGGAAACTTTCAAATTAATAAAACGTGTACATCAAATTGAACTATTTCTGAATCTTTTAATTCTTACAAGAACATTTAATAATGCATGCATAGCAAGGCTTTATTCCTAAAGCGTGTACATATAGTCCGCAGGAGACAAATTAATACAGTAACAATGCATCACTTTCAACCACTTGTTGAAACAACTGTCAAAATGGATGGCTTGCAACATGACTGTTTTCAAAGAATTACAGTAGAAATGGTAAGATCACAGTACTGGTTGTCTGCAACTTCATACATCATCTGTCTTGGAAATCTGAAACAATAAAGCTACATAATATATGCAGATCAAAACAGATGTCTCCTATATATGCACGTCATTACATACATTATCATCAGTTGAATGTGTGGTGGACAGGACATGAAAATCCATCAATACTAAAAATAAATGTTTATATTCACATGTGGACTAAACAGCATTTAATAAACTATTGCTTCAACTGATCTCTAACTTCTAAACACAGAAATGAACGATTAACTGCACTTACCTCTGCTCAGCCATGAACTGGTCGAAAGCTGATGACGTAACATGCAGGTAGGCCCGCCCTCACGTGATACTGATTGGCCGATTGATAAGCTTAAATCTGACTGGCTAAAGAGTACGACTGCTCTGTGTTACGAGTGTTATGCTGCCAGGAAAGTCTCAAAAACACACACACACATATCTAAGGCGATTCGTACGTGAATGACGATTTGCACATTCAAATGCAAGGATACACTTGTACATTTTAAACATTCAAAGGTTTTTGTGCACAGTTGTATATCTACGAATTGTGTTTTGCATTTGTGAAATGTATTTTATGAGTATATAATTTTATTTATTTTTTTTTTCACGCACGTGGATTTTTTTTGTGTGTACGTGAATTAGGTTTCATGCATGTGAAATTGTCTACGCATTTGTGAATCATGTTTTTTGCGTGATTTATATTTGAGACTAATCTGCCTCCATATTCAGATGCTCATTCATGTTTATCTCGCGCGGTAACTGGTATTATTAAGGCGGAAGAGAAGATCACGTGCACTCTGCGCTGCTGCTTCTCTTGAGCTGAGCTGCGCCAGAGCGATCTCACGCCACAGCGCCAAAACGGTATGTTTTTGAATTTTGTAAGAAAATGGATGTAATTTGAAATCTGAAACTTTTTGTTTCATATCAAAAGTAACAAAGCACAAAGATTATTGCGATTTATTGGATGGGATGCGCGCTACAATGTTCCATTCATTCATCAACTGAGAACAGGATGACTAATCGATTCTTGGGATTTAAGAATTGATATTGGTTTGTAAAAATGAGAATCGATTAAAATCGAGAAATCAATATTTTTTACCCAGCCCTATGTATATATATGAGCGTATATATAACACATTTTTAAAAATATATTCATGTATGTGTGTGTTAATACACACGCGGCAGCATGCAAGTTGATGTGAGTATTGATATCAATCACACACTGTAGCTAAACAACGTTTCTGATTAACATTTGAACTGAGCAACTCATTATGATTAAATGTCATTAACTTAATTTTGTAAGATCAAATACGGATGAACAGCAACAGATGTTGAAACCCCCCCTGACATGTTAATATTGCTGAAGGCGAGGGAAACCACAAAATGAAGATAGATAACAAATAAAATAATTAAATAGAAATTGTGGGATCTGCCTCTTTCCCTTACTTCAAAGGGGATATTTCCCCTTCTGAGCTGCAGGGGGGTAAAATTTAAAGACTAGCAAGATTTTACATCCTTTCATGAATTCTCTGAAACACAAGGATTTTAATGAGGGAAATTAGTCAAGAGGCCAGGCCTGAGAGCTTTCCTAAATGGAATCTGTAATAGATATTTGGTGCGAGGTGAGGTATATGTTATTTCAGGACTGTGCCATCATGGCATTATTCATAGCTGGTGGAGTACTTTTGCTCTTATTATGAGCCGTCCTCTAACCGTAGGGAAAACAAATCTTTATTTAATAAAACATGATTCTGCTTCATGCTGAATTTGCGATAAACCTGCAGAGTAAGACCTGATACAAATGAAATAAAGAACAAAGAGAAAAGAGAAAAGCCTTGGGCTTGAACAGTTTTACTCTCATAGTACTTACTGATACAGTCAGTTTGATTGTGTCATACAGTAGCTAAAGAGCACTTGTTTGTGATAATATTTGTGCGTGAGATGAATCATGACCTCAGAGTTGTTGTTCCCGTTCTCTACCAGGCACTACACAGATAACTGGCAGTCTAAAGAATCTGCTGCTTCACATCACTCCAGTAGTCATAACTATATTTGTTTATACTTTGAACTAATTATCCTAAAATATTTTGCTGTACCAACCTAAAGACAGGCCTTCAAGCACAATCCCTATAGAAATCCACAAATCTGGAGACCAAATGCCTCTTCCATTAGGCCAAGTGAATGGGCTGTCTAGTACCGGTTCCAAAAGTTTGGAAACATTACTGTTTAATGTTTTTGAAAGAAGTCTCATATGTCTCACAAGCCTGCATTTATTTGATCAAAAATACAGAAAAAACAGTAATATTGTGAAATATTGTTACAATTTAAAATGGTTTTCTATTTTAACATACTTTAAAATATAATTTATTTATGAGATGCAAAGCTGAGTTTTCAGCATCATTCCTCCAGTCTAATCCAGTGTCACATTTTCCTTCAGAAATCATTATAATATGCTGATTTGATACTCAGTTATTATCCATGTTGGAAACAGTTGTGCTGCTTAATATTTTTTTATAACCTGTGATACTTTTTCAGAATTATTTTATGAATAAAAAGTTAAAAAAAGAACAGCATTTAATGAAAACAGAAATCCTTTGAACAATATACACTACCGTTCAAAAGTTTGAGGTCAGTATTTTTTTTCTTTCTTTTTTTGAAAAAAAAAAAAAAAATACTATTCTTAAAGGGATAGTTCACTTTGAAATTAATTTTTGATATGTTTTAGCTTACCTCAAGGGCATCCAAGATGTAGGTGTCTTTGTTTCCGCAGTAGTTTCAATTTTGATATTTTTAGGTCAAACCGTTCTTGTCTGTCAGTCATATAATGCAGGTCGATGGTCACTGTCTCAAAACACAAGCACAGAGTCCAAATTAAAACAATTCCCCATCGTCCAAATGAAACAATTCCCCATCATAAGTACACATTGATGGCCTAAGACACGAAACGAGCGGTTTGTGTGAGAAAACGAACAGTATTTATATCGTTGTTATCTCTTGAAAACAGCACACGTCCAAATGATCTGACGGCGCGGGCGGGTATAGATGTATACACTAGATGTCGCCTTCGCTACTGCAGTTCATTGGAACGAAACCGTAGCCAAGGCGACATCTATGTATATATCTATACCCGCCCGCGCCGTCAGATCATTTGGACGTGTGCTGTTTTCAAGAGATAACAACGATATAAATACTGTTCGTTTTCTCACACAAACCGCTCGTTTCGTGTCTTAGGCCATCAATGTGTACTTATGATGGGGAATTGTTTCATTTGGACGATGGGGAATTGTTTTAATTTGGACTCTGTGCTTGTGTTTTGAGACAGTGACCATCGACCTGCATTATATGACTGACAGACAAGAACGGTTTGACCTAAAAATATCAAAATTGAAACTACTGCGGAAACAAAGACACCTACATCTTGGATGCCCTTGAGGTAAGCTAAAACATATCAAAAATTAATTTCAAAGTGAACTATCCCTTTAAGCAAGGATGTGTTAAAATTTTTTTTTTTTTAAAGTGATAGTAAAGACTTATATTGTTAGAAAAGATTTATATTTTAAATAAAGGCTGTTCTTTTAAACTTTTTATTCATCAGTGAATCCTGAAAAAAGTATCACAGATTTTTAAGCAGCACAACGGTTTCCAACATTGATAGCATATTTGATCAGCTTATATGAATTCTGAAGGATCATGCACTCTCAGAAAAAAAGGTACACGGTGGTACAAATAATGTTCCTCAAAGAACAGTTTTGTACCTTTTCAATAATAGTACCTTTAATGGTACAGGAAAGACCACTGATGATACTGTTTGGTACCTGTTAAGGTACAATTGAAATGAAGGTACATAATTGTTCTCACATCAAGGGTACAGTGATGGACCAAATTACTGTTTCATTCATGATTGGTTGCTGTGTTGAACATTTGGCATAGCAACAAGACACTGATTGGTCGAAATCGCTTCAGCCAGGAATTTTCCGAACTGACAGCGGGAAGCAGCAGGCTAACATTACACACTGCAGCGCGGTCGAGATTATTTTATCAAACTTGAAGAAGACGAATTTTAAAGGTGAGTTCTGATAATTTATGTATATATTTAGTTCACAAGTCTAAAATATAAATGTTTCAGCCACTTAACGTTAATTTAGCGAGTTAAATTAGCTTTGCTCCAAATGCTTTTTAGCCATTTGACTTGTAAGTTATAACGTTACACTTTAAAAAAAAAAATGCAATTATTGACTATTATTAAGTCATCACGTGTACAATATATGGCGTTTGTTCTCCATTATCCACTATAACGTTAACTGTTAAATGTTAACTTTGCTATTAGGCAACATGAAACTGATTGGCCAAGGTTGCAGCCGTTACTGCATTTTCAAATAGACCGGAGAGCGGGAACTTCGCGAAGCAGATTACGAGCACGGAGCACCACCACAAGCCATGGCTTCGCCCACTTTGTCGTCAGAAGTACTTTAGTGGCTGGACTCGAATTATAAGACGAAGAGAAGAGGAAATTCAAAGGTGGGTTTTATGTTTATGTTTAACCAAATAAAATGTATAAAACGTTACAGCTACTCAACATGATAATAGCGAGTGTAAATAGCTTAACGTTAATTGTACGAATCCAGTCAGTGATAGCCGTCTGCAAATATATTTTAAAGCAAAATTGAGTTTCTGTGTCGTAAGTTCACATTTAAAACATTATTGTTGTAAATGAATGCTCAACCAGAGGTGCCATGCTGGTGTACTTTACATTAGTCCACAATACTGTATGCGGTTTTGGAACAAGGTGATTGAACGCCAACGAACAGTGCGCAGATAAAATAGTTGATCACTCGTTCTGTGTTTAAATGAATGCGATTACCTGATTCTGTCCTAAGTCATATAAAGTTACATGTCATATACTCATAGCTAATGTGTCTTTGATTTTTAGATGGGGTAAACCGTCACTGCTGGTCTCACTGATCACACATCTGAAAGTCTTCCTGCGTCCTCAGCTGTGAGGCAAGTATCAGTACAATGTGTTATTTGAGTTTCTTAATCTTATGATATTCTTTTTTCTGATGAGGTTGAATTTATATTTCTAAGACAAAATGTTTGCCATAATGACAGAGTGATGTCAATCTTGATAAAGCACAGTAACTGCACTTCAAATGAACTCTGAAAGATTTCTGTCACTTAACTGAAAGTATATTCACCTAAAACTCTGACACTCACAAAGTATGGTAGCATACAGGTACCAAATGTCAATATGAAATGTAACGTGCAAAATGGCAATGTATTTCTGTATTTATATTTACATTTTCTATATGATATGTGCAACATCTGGAGCAAAAAAATATTCAAAATCAATAATATAATAATTTGCATTACTACACTAGCTTTAACATAAAATTAAAACATACATTTGAAAATGTTATCAGTTCAAAAATAAAAAATTAAATGTATTACAGAAATTAGATGTTTAAAATGTTCAAGCAAATATTATAGCAAAATTATAATTTAGGTTATTTTTCCTAGTTGCTTTTACACTCAAAGTTAAGGCACTTGATGCAATGATCGTCTCGGAATCCTTTTTTTTAAAATCCAGATTGAATTTTGCCACGTTCATCGCGGGTATTTAATAAAAATGCAATCATAAGTGTCTTAACTGTGAGTGTAAATGCAATTAAGAAAAATAGCATTTAAATTATCATTTTGCTACAATTTTACGTTGAACATGTTAAAGGGTTAGTTCACCCAAAAATGAAAATTCTTTCATCAATTACGAGCTTTCTGACCCCCCATAGACAGCTAAGCAACTACCACTTTGACGCTTTAAAAAGTTCCTAAAGTGATTGTAAAACTAATCCATATGAATTGAGTGTTTTAGTCTAAATTTTGTGCTTCCTTTATGATGAACAGGTTGAATTTAGGCTTTTGTTCTCACGTGTCAAGCATGTTCGGTTGAGCTTCTGAAATCTGTTCATAATATAAAGCGATCATGTCTCTTCAGAAAATGTGAACTACGGTAAACTGCTCGATTCAAATGGATTGGTCTTACAATCTCTTTATGAACTTTTTGAAGCATCAAAGTTTTAGTTGCATGGACTGTCAATGGGGGGACAGAAAGCTCTCAGATTTAATTAAAAAGATCTTCATTTGTGTTCCAAAGATGAACGAAAGTCTTACAGGTTTGGAACAACATGAGAGTGAATAATTAATGACATAGTTTTTTTAATTTTGGGTGAATTATGCCTTTAAACATCTCTAATCATTTTTGTAATATGTTTAAATTATATGTTAAAACAAGTGTAGGAGATGGCTAATTTAATTATATTATTGAATTTGAATTGTCACTTTGCCCCAAACATTGCACATATGGTATGGAAAATGTAAATTTAAATAAGAAATACATTGCCATTTTATATATTACATTGCCATTTTGCATATTACATTTCAAAATGTCTTTTGATACCTGTATGCTACCATAATAAAGAGATCGTAAAATAATTTGAATTGAGCAGTTTAGTCCAAGTTTTTCTGTAGAGATACGATCATTTTATATGATGAACAGATTTAATTTAGGCTTTTATTCACATATAAATATTCATCAATTCACACATCAGTTGAGGTAAACGGAAGCTCAAGCATGTTTGCTAGACGTGCGAAAACCGATGATGTTCATTCTCGTGTGTTTTGCAGCACGTTTGAGCTTCCGCAAGAACCATTGAGGTTTGTTCTCGCTTGTCAAAGCAACTGCGGTTGAGCTTCTGTTTGTTCAATGTTTAAATGTGAATAAAATCCTAAATTTAATCTGTTTATTATATAAAGCGGTAGTCTCTTCAGACATTTTTTACTAAACTTCTCAATTCAAATGGTTTCAAATGATTAGTTTAACATTTTAATTTTCTGGGTATTTTATATGAAGCTTTAAGTGAATAATTTAAAACTTTGTGGAAAATGTAAAAATGCAGAAAGTTTTTTTTTGTGTGTGTGAAAATTGTTTTCTTATCTGCATTTCAGTTATTCCAGAAAATGGACCGAATGCATGCTGTGGTTGATTTAAGGTGTTTCCAGGATTCCTTAAAGGTATAGTTCAGCAAAAAAAAAAAAAATTCTGTCATTAATTATACACCCTCATGTCATTCCGAACCTGTAAGACCATCGTTTATCTTCGTAACACAAATGAAAATATTTTTGATGAACTCCAAGAGCTTTCTGTTCCTCCATTGGTAGCCTACGCAACTAAAACATTAAAGCCCCAGAAAGGTAGTAAAGACACCATTAAACTAATCCAAGTGACTCCAGTGGTTTAACCTCAATTTTATGAAGCGATGTAAGCTTTGTTTTGCCCAAAAAAAACAAAAAAAACCCCATAATTTACCTCTATATTTACAAAATAATATTATCTAAAGCACATTCACGGAACAACACCCGGTCTTGAGTCAACACAATTCGCATGCGTCGTAGTGCTCCCCCTACTAAATAAAGTGGTAAATTGTGTTTTTTGATAAAAACAAAGCACCTGCATCGCTTCATAAAATTGGTTAAACCACTGGAGTCACATGGATTACTTCAATGATGTCTTTCCTATCGTTCTGGGCCTTGAATGTGTTAGTTGCATTGCTCCCAATGGAAGGACAGAAAGCTCTCAGAATTTCATTAAAAATATCTTCATTTGTGTTCCGAAGATGAACAAAGGTCTTATAGGTGTGAAATGACATGAGGGTGAGTAATTAACAAAATAATTTTCATTTTTGGGTGAACTAACCCTTTAAAGGGATAGTTCGCCCAAAAATTATATTTAAGCCATGATTTACTCACCCTCAAGCCGTTCGAGATGCATTTGTCAATCTTTTTTCAGACGAACACATTTTCAGTTATTTTAGAAAATGTCTTAGATCTTTCAGTGTTTATAATGTGAAGCAATGGGGTCCAGCTGATTCAAGTCGGAAAATGTGCATGCATCCTTCACAAAAATAATCCATCCGGCTCCAGGGGGATAAACGAAGGCCTTCTGAGGGTAATCCGTGCGGTTTTGTCGTAAAAATATACATATTTAAAACTTTATAAACGAAAATAACTGGCTTCCGGTGGCGGTCGGCGCGTTCATGGAGATGAATGATGTCGTGACGTAGAGCGAACGTAGAGTTTTGTTTTGCTCTGCTCTCTGGCTGCGCTGTCACGTTCGTTCTACGTCACGACGCTTCCTGCGCTACGTCCTACGTCATAAGCCAGCAACCATCTCCATGAACGCGCGCCGACCGCCACCGGAAGCCAGTTATTTTCGTTTATAAAGTTTTAAATATGTATATTTTTACGACAAAACTGCACGGATTACCCTCAGAAGGCCTTCGTTTATCCCCCTGGAGCCGGATGGATTATTTTTGTGAAGGATGCATGCACAGTTTGCGACTTGAATCAGCTGGACCCCATTGCTTCACATTATAACCACTGAAAGATCTAAGACATTTTCTAAAATAACTGAAAATGTGTTCGTCTGAAAAAAGATTGACATATGCATCTCGAACGGCTTGAGTAAATCATGGCTTAAATATCATTTTTGGGCGAACTATCCCTTTAAGTAAAATTGTTGAGGTTGGCTAAGCTGAAATCCGTAATAGAAGCACATTACATGGATGCCAAACGAGATGTTGAAGGATTTGTAGTTCACCCAAAAAATGAAACAGTCAATGGGGCCCCATTGACTTCCATAGTATGAAAATAGTATGAAAAATATTCTATGGAAGTTAATGGGGCCCCATCAACTGTTTAATTTTCAATTCTTAAAATATCTTCTTTTTTGTTCAAGTAAACAGATTCGGAACAACTTGAGGGCGAGTAAATGACAGAATTTTCAGTTCTAGGTGAACTATCCCTTTAAGTCTAGAGGTCAAATTTGAGCTTGTCATTGGTAGTATAAATTTAATAAATTTACATCTGTCTTTACTAATATTGATTCTTCATTATGTTCAGGAAGAACTGGCTATCTCAACCCACTGTGCAAATCTTGGGAACTTCTTGACTGGACGGGTCTTCAGTGAGAGGAGAATCTTCAGCAGTGTAAAAATGGAGGGATCTGAAATTGCCGAGCAGTTCGGTTGGAGGATGGTGTTATAAAAAAGTTAAATAAATGCAAGGGTATTGTGTGAAAAGTAGGGAAAAAAAACAATTCTAGCTTTGTTGTAGATGAGAAAATATATTTTATGTACTGTAACATTTTAGTGTAATTGCATTTTAAATTCTTTCAAATCTTTTTAAAGAAGTGATATTCTGTTAATTTTGCTAAGTCTTTATTGTATTGTGAAGTCTTTGATGTATTTACACAAATAAATACTTTACTGTAAGTTGGAATGAAAGTATTCAAACGTTCATATGTATTTGATATGTATTTACAGAAATGATTAAATTGATGCCTTTTGGATTCAGTTGTTGAATGTGCATGTTATTCAATAGAAAAATAGCCTTTAATAGTTCTCGTAGGAACAAATTTGACACAGTTAAGGTACAAAGGGGCTTGTCACTGGGGTGGTACCTTAAAAGATCAAATTTGTACCTTTGATAAAGGTACAATATTGTACCAACAAGTTTTAATAAACAAAAGGTACATTTTGGTTGCCCATGGTACAAATCATGTCCTTTAAGGTACAAACTGGAATGGAACAAATTTGTTCCTCTATATTAAGGTACAATTTTGTACCAGTAAAAGGTACCGCCCCAGTGACAAGGGTTTGTACCTTCTTTGGTACAAAATTGTACCTTTTTTTCTGAGAGTGTGTGACAGTAGTATATATATATATATATATATATATATATATATAATATATATAAGTCTTGCTGAACTATTTCTTAAAAACAAAAACACAATCATTCCACAATCATATACTAGATTAACAGTGTCTTTTGGATTCAGCTTTTCTTAAGATACAAACCACAGATTTTTTGCAGAGCCTGATTTCAGGTCTTGAGAGCTCTGCATTTTTCACTGGGCTTTAGGGCAGCACTCATACTTTAATGAAGGCATCATTTGTCTTTTAGATTGTACCTTTGCTCCATCTGTCATTGTCAATGAGGACATGTTCACCTTGGAAAGTGGCGCATGTGAAGTGGACTAGGAACGGTCTAGTTTGATTGAAATGAGATTGCTGTGTGGTTCTAGTGAACACGTGGCATTGGTCACGTCATATAACCTAAGAGAAGCTAAGTTCATTTTTTATATATTCATATATTTTTATATTCAATTAGATTGAATAAAGTATGTTTGAGCAAGTTGGATATGTGCAGTATTTAGTTTTTCAGACAGCATTAGGTAATTTCTTTGCCCTTCCAGCACTAAAACAGAGCTAAGCTCAATTTCCCAGAGCTAGCAAAGAGGGTGTCCCACATGCTTATTTTTAGTGTGCAACGCTTTCTTCTTGCCATCTTTCAGAGATTAGCAGCGCTTTCACTGATGTGCCACTGGGAGTCCATCACATTACTTCATTATGATATATCTGTTTAACCAAGGCAGAAAATTACAGCACTATAAGCCTTCTCAATCAATCAATGTGCTCAATTAAAGTAGGTTTGCAGCTTACCATTCTGCAGTGCACATCCTCTCTGTACCTCACCCTTGAGTATGACACAAGACCCAGATGAACAAATTGAGATATAAGTAAAACATGTTGAGCAGTTCTTAACTGGCACTGGAAAGTGGATTATTTCAGCAAATCAGTTTGTCGAAAATAAACCAGTTATTTTTTTATTTTTAGCAATTTTTCAAAATGTTGTTCAGAAGTCACACAATTTTTTTTGTATGTATGTATACATTCCCATGTGTATAAAGCATTTACTGCTATTGTTTATCACTGTGTTTTCAATTCAGTAGCATTTTAAATTGATGTTTACTATAATGTATCAATATGTGTATTTGTATTTATTTTGAAATTACTTAAAGCAAAATAATCATTATTTCAAATTAACACTTGCTGCAGCCTACTGGATTTAAGATTTAAATGGATCTTGGATCTTCTCTGGATTTGGTTTATCGCAAGAAGTAAAATATGGTAAAAATCTAGTTAAACAAAGCTTGTTTCTCACAGTGATTTTTCAATACATTAATACAAGGAAGAATGATAGTTTGAACTCATTCACAGAAATTAATAAAACTGAGACAAAAAAGCACTGCAAAACGATTGCCACATAACCACATAAACGTGCATTTAAATTATTGTAATATTCACAATGTTGCAGAACTTAATATCACCAACAAAAAACATTGCTATATATCTCCCCGCTTTAATCAATGAAATAAAATTAAAAATACATGGCCAGTCAAACATTTAAAGTATTGCAATATTACATTATTATATTATGAGTAGCTTGTAGAAATGAGCTGTCACTGTATAAGTAGACAGTATGTTCAGAGGTTGCTATAATATAATATGGGGCTTCTAGCCAAGTCTATTACTGTACATCCGATACATAAGCACCATAGAGAGAAACCACTTCAATGTGTCAATCATGAGCACTTGAGCCCAGCATATGTTATTCATGTGTGGACAGTCCATCTGATCTTCACACAGAAAATGAGCCACCGAGAGCAGGGATTATCTGCCACATCTCGCCTCTCAATGCATATGATTTTTCACACATATTCACATCCACCCAAACACACTAAGAACTCAAAGTGTCCATGTCTCATTGAAGTTGACAATGGACAAGAGTAATTCACAAAAAGCAATTATGAGGGAAACTGCATTGCAATTATGCAATCATCTATGTCAGCGGCCACGGTGCAAAACAAGAGGTCCTATTAAATACGGCAGATCCACACAGCGAATATTCATTTTCGCTAACATGGTTCTGTCTCCGTGACGTGCACATTTTATCTATCTTTTTAAATAGGAAGTTTGCACAGCAGACTAGTTACAAAAATGGTGGTTTTAAACTTGAGGTCATGGCCTACATAATTATTATTGTGTTGAGACATGGGAACCGAGACATCTTTTTTAGTTATTCTTTTGGCAGTATTCAGACAGAGACTATCTCTATGCATTTATTTGCTCTATTTTACTTGCTCAGAAATGGCTACATTTCTAGAATTTTTTTTTTTTTTTTTTTTTTCAAATGGTAAAATGGTAAATGGACTGCATTTATATAGCGCTTTCACAGACCTATGGCCACCAAAGCTCTTTACATTGCCTCACATTCACCCACTCATTCATACACCGACGGCGGTGTCAGCCATGCAAGGCGCCATCCAGCTCGTCGGGAGCAGCTGGGGTTAGGTGTCTTGCTCATGGACACCTCGACACTTGGTCAAGTGGAACCGGGGATTGAACCACCAACCTTTCGGTTTGTAGACAACCTACATGAACCACTGAGCCACTGCCGCCCCATTCAAGTACAAGTACAAGTACATAGGTCTGGAAAAGTCATGGAAATCGATACAATCTTAAAAGTAATTCATGTCTGAACTGAATACGTTTTTGTAAAACTTGCTAGCAATTTATAGTGATGTTTGATTTGAGAGTGGATTGGTCTTTAGAATAAATTAATTTCAAATAACTGTCCCACCAGTTGTAATACAGTACTTGTACTACAGTACAGAAACTGGTTTGTGAACCATTGGTGAATTTGTCCAAAAAACAAAAAATCAATTGCAAAAAAAAAAAAAAAAAGGCAGAATGGTGAGTTTATTTCTTTTTCTTTTTGAAAGTCCAAGTCAGATCTCCAAACAAACCTGAGTGATTCTCTCAATCACCACAACAGCTCAGGAAAAGTGTGGTTTGTTGATCCAAGTGGCATTTTCATATAACAGAAGGACAGTGACTTCAATCAAAATACACAGATTGCCCTCCAAAGAGCTTTAATGCAACATTTCAACTGTTCTCTTAGGATACAGGATGAAAAGAGAAGGATGAAAGTGAATCTGCTCATATTGAATCACTCAGTAATGTATATGTAGATTATACAGGCTCCTTTGTTTATTAATGCATGCTAGTTTAAAGTCACCAGGCATATGTTCGGTAACATTATGATGACAGGAAGATGAATTAAATGAATATAGTATTTGAATTGGTTTGTTACACATCTTCAAATGTCTAACTCATATAAAATGGAAATATAAAAAAGTAAAAATTTAAGTAAAAGTACCCAGCAAGATAAGTAAAATGCATCTACAGTATATTGTTTAAAGACATATTTGACCACATAAGTAATACAAAATTGATCAGGCTAGATAATTGCTGGTTTTGAGTGTACTACATTAAAACGCACCTGTACATGTTACATACTAATACCAAGAGGTAGTAAAGGTTCAGGAAGGAAAGTAACCCGCACATGCGTTTTAGCCGATGATGATGCCATTAGTTGTAGGGATGACAGTGGTGATGACCTTGGATATGAGCGAGACTGAGCCTGCAGTGTAATCGCACATAGTGAACACAATCAGAGTGGCAAATGAACTGCTCACAATCCGCACTAGAGCTGCGCGATTCTGGATAAATTAAGAATCATAATTCTTTTGCTTTCGATTCTCCCACGATTCTGAACAGACAACTTAACAAAATAACGTCATTTACAAGAGGTCAAGACAAAACGTTTATTGCTGCAGTCTATTTAAAATGTTTCATTAATCTCAATGAATTATTCAAAATCGGTTTGAATGAATGAGTCAATGTCTTGTTTCACTACTGAATGAATCACCTTTTTTTTATGATTCAATGACAAAAAAAATAAAATAATAACAGTCACTTGTCACCACCTAGTGGTGTAACGATGTAATTGATACCACTGATATCGTCATGTTTTGTGTGAGCATATGGCTTCTGTTTCTAAGGGGCTGTTTTCAACTAAAAAGGGAAAACCTTTGATGTGTTTTGGCTGTTAATTTACATGACAATGGCGTTTTGGTGGCCTGAAAATGCAGACTTTTAAAAACAGGTTTCAAAGTGCACGTTTTTGAAAACAATACCATTATCATTTCAGTGTAAACTACAAAAACTTGAATCTGTGAAAACGGTGATGCGCATGTGTATTACATGTTCAGTCTAGAGGCATGCACATTTGAATGCATATGTGAGCAGGCGCGTAGTCTGTTTTTACAAAGTGACATCGCCAACTACTGGCCTGGCATTCATAATACAGCATTTTTAGTTGTTTATAAACTGGGATCGTTTTGATAACGTTGTCATCTGTACAAAGAAAAAAACGTTTCAGTTTTTAGGACATCGTTGTTGTGTAAACTTAACCTATGTGCTATGTGTTCCTCTATCTATTTGTCTTGACCCCAGCCTTCTTGTTCTGATTATTAGTTCATTTACTCCACCTGTCCTCCCTCGTTATCCTCCTTGTTTGCTTCCCTATTTATTCTCCCTGTGTTCTCTGTCTTGTGCCAGATTGTCATCTAATGTTCCCACATGTTTTAGTGTTCCCAGCTGTATCCAGCCCATCTCTGCCTTGTTGTGTCTGTTTTCCCCTTCGGAAATGTATTTTTGTTTTTTGTTTAAATGTATTTTTGAATTATAATAACCCCACTGAGCTCACGTTGAGTCCTCACAATCCCTTCAACCAAAACCTGGCATATACAAGTAGTTCTTGTAATTTTCATTTAAATGCACCTGTTAAATGGTTAAATCATATAGTAACAGACAATACATGTTTTTTTCCCCTCTCATGTTCTTATTTTTTGGAACCATTTTAACAGGTTGTTTCATGTCAGATCTCTTTAAAAAAACAAACAAAAAAAAAAAAACAGGAAAATTCACTAACCAAGCAGTTTTATACTCGAGGTCATGTCATCCCTAATCATTATTGTGATAAGAAATGGACAGGTAGTTGTTGGCTTGGCCCCCTGTTCGTAATTAGACATCGCTCACACACACACACACACACCTGCCTGAGGCTTTAGTGGAAATGACGCTGTATAACAGCCTGGTCTGCCGTGACCATCCCATTAAAGTTCCTACAATTTAAACCTGCTTCACTGTTGCACAGAAGCGGCCATTACTGCAAAAGTTCACACTGGAGTCAAAGCCATTTTCTTTCCTTTTCCGGGATCTGAAAAGCAGATACAACCACAAAATGCATTCAGCTTGAAAAATACAAACCAGACCACAACAAATACTTTGCAACACCAGCAGTAAAGATATATGACAACGCCTGATTTACTGCATGCAAGATTTACACAAAAAGGAAAATTCTCTAAACGATGGAGGCTTGTTTCTGCCTCGGTATAACAAACAAAAACAAAAGGTAATTGTGACTTTTTATTGCAGACTTTTTTCTGCAATGGCGAGTTTATATCCTGCAATTCTGCTTTTTTTTAATCCGAATTGTGAAATATAAACTCGCAATTGCGAGTTAAAAAGTCAAATTCTGAGAAAAAAAAGTTACTTTATAACTCGCAATTACAAGTTTATATCTCACAATTCTGACTTTTAACTTGTAATTGTGAGTTTATATCTTGCAATTTTGAGAAAAAAAGTCATAATTGCAAGATATAAACTGGCAATTGCAAAAAAAAAAGTCAGAATGTAGAGTTTATATCTCTCCATTATATCTAGTTTATCTAGTTTATATCTCACTTTTTTTTATCGACATTTGTTCCCATCATTCACTACGTGGTTCTATGTGAAATCTGTCAATGCCTAAAATTACGAATGTCAAATACTGTATTACAAACTTTAAGAATTCAGTTTTAGAGGGCTAGTTGTGTCTACTAAATGATTTATGGTATTTTAATTGAATGTTAAACTATGTTTCAGAAGTAGTATGCTATTGTTTATGTAGTTTAGGACTGAATTTAGGGGACACAGTCTTATCCTGGCAATTTCATATAACAGAAGGACAGTGACTTCAATCAAAATACACATATTGCCCTCCAAGAGCTTTAATGCAACATCTCAACTGCATAAAAACCCATCAACCGTTCTCTTAGGATACAGGGTGAAGAATGAAAGTGAATCTCGTATTGAAGCATGTATGTAGACACAACCCAGAGAAGCACACCCCCACCACCAAACCTTGCTGTGAATTAAATCAAAACCACAGTCTGCATAATACCAAGAACATTCTCTTCTGCCCTGAGGACACAAGCCAACAAATGCAGACCAAACCACAGCAAACAAATCCGCCACCAATCAAATGTAAAGATCCAGACAGCCAACAGTCTCTGTAAACACTGAAAGACAATAGCACAAAAACTCTGAAGTGGACTAACCATTTATTTTTTAATATTGTGGAAATCAACTAGTGGTATACTCTAGCTGCTAAGGGAACAAATGCTAACTTTACAACATCATATCACAACAAAAACAAAACGGTACAAAACTGTCATAGTCAACTAGTGCTGTCTGGTCAAGTCATAATCATTTATATAGCACTTTATACAATGCCTTCCTGTACCTCAAAAACAGTAGAGAATGGTGCTAGCCATGCTAGTCATGGGTTAAATTCCCAGGGAAAGCAAGAATTGATCAAATGTGTACCTTGAATGCAACATATGCTGCTTTAGATAACAACGTCTGCTAAATGTAATAAACGTAAATGTAAAATACAGATTGTTTCAAAGCAGCTTTATAAACAAGAAAAAGAAAACAGCAGCAGCAGCAGCAGCGCTAGGGAAGATAATAGTGTCATTATTCAGCTCAATTTAGTTCAATTTCATTTAAATTCAATTCAATATCAGCGTCGATATTGCAAAGTTAGTGTCTTTATCCAGCTCAATTCAGTTCAAATGTTGTTCTCATCCAATAGTGTCAGTGGTTAAACAAGATGTAGAGAATTTTTGGGTCCATAACAATAACCTATAACCAATGGCTTGCCTTCAGAATATGTACTGAATTTGATGAAAATCATATTTCCCAACCATTGATGAAGTATGTGCAGTTTGTAGGGGAGTGAATCTGCATTTAAACAAAGATACAAATGAAATAAGTATAGTGCTTTATGTTTTTCAGGTAAATCAAACTGTATTCAGGTACAGACACTGAACAATCAAATGTAAAATAACACTACATAGTCTTCACTATATAAATTAAATATAATAAATATAATTAATAATACAATTTATCTTTGCTAAAGGCCCATTGAAGTGCCTTGGAACGCGCAGCTTTGTATGATGCGTTGACGTGATTTCCAATGAAACAGGAAGCTAAGGCGGGACATATTGAATGACCCCTCAATCATTCAAATAGCCAATAGCGTTTAGTTTACCTCACAGACTGCAATTCGTACTGGACAGCATCATGGAAGCGAATCCGAGCGCTGATGATATGTTGATAACCGTATCAACCATATGATAATTCAAAACCTTTAGGCTAACATATTCATACTAAAAGCTAAAAAAACTTACATTTTGATTTCAGGGGGCCTTTAAAGCTACATAAGTGGTTTTCTCTTTTCTTGTTTGATTATCATTGGTTGTGACACAGACTGCAGCAGGAATAATACAGGCTGCTGTCACTTTAAGACAAATGCACAGATCCAATATAATGATACGCATCTGTTTTCTTTCTTGATTGTTTACAACACATAACCGTCTCTGTTTACGTGGATACTCGCCGAGACGGGCATTTTGACTTATTTTTGCATGCACGTGTCCATTGAAGCTCAAAAGAAGAGAAAAATGCCTGAATTCGGTGTTCACGTGCTGTCAGTGCAGTTCTGTACGCGCACACAGAAAACAGCATGCTAGTTCCAGTCTTCCAGTGCTTGATGTTTAAAGGTGCTGTAGCGACAATGAGAAGGAACCAACCACCAACTAATCTTCTTCCAGAAAATTAATTCTAACTTTCCACTTCCTGCCGAACAAAGGGGAAGATTTGGTCAGGACTTCGTATCCTCATCAATCTTGTCATGGGGTGCAGGCATCACCGGTCTGACTAATTAAAAGAGCCCCCAGCACTAACGAAATAACTGGTCAATGCTAGCTTTGTTGCCAAAATACTGATTGGTTAAGAGAAAGACAGAGACCAAGGTCTCACACAAGAGTCCTCACATTCCAGATTCAAATTACCCAACCCAGAGCCATGAATCATTCACAGTCTCCAGAAAGTCTGTAACCAAAGACTTTTATTGGTTAACTTTAAGGAAGAATGTTGTCAACGTTTGATAGTTTTGCAAGACGGATCGGTTCAGAAGATGGTACTGCTCAGGGCCCTAACAAGAGGTCACATGACCCCTGCGACTAACAGACCCCGTCTTTCTTAAGGACCAAGGAGATGAACAAAACAGACGTCAGCAGGAACTATCCATGACCTCAGATTGGAATGTCTAAACTTTCCACACCAAAAAGGCTTTACATATCAAAATGCATAAAAACATTCAAGAACAATTTTCAATGGACTCATGATCAAACAATCATGCAACTACCTAATCCTGTGTTGTTTCTATCACTTATATGCATATTTTAATAAGATATTAATATGTAATTAATATGTTTTGATCCCATATAATTCATGTAATTGTTATAACTATTAGATGCTTGAATGAAAGTATGTCGTGCATCCTGTCAGCATGACCGTATGCTCGTGATTCAAAAGATGGCTTGATTGAAATCTGTGTAAAATGTTTCGCATTCTTATACTAGTAATGATGTCTAAACTGTGGCCTCTGTTCTCTCTGCTTAAGAGCTAGAGAACAGACACCCCCCCAGATAAGATAATTTACGATCAGAACTGAAAAGAATGCCACCTCCTAAATTTAGCCAGTGTCTACTTGGCCAGAACTCATCCTGGAGGTTGGACGAACTTTGAGTTTAAAATCTTAGACCCGAAACAAAGCTCTCTCTCTCTATCTTTGTGTTCACCCTCAAGAAACGCTCTGCTATCACTCTCAAGAGAGATGGGCAGAAAAAGATGAAGATCTAGACAGACTAGTAACCATGTAAACGCGCAGACGAAAGAACCAAATCAAGATCTGAAGAACATGGGTTAAACAACTTCATTCAAGCCATCATCTACTCTCCTCTCAATTTCCTTTCTTTTCTAAGTTAAGTTTTGCAGCAAAGTTTCGTTCCACGATTCGACAAAACCAGCTTCAGACAAAGACTTTCGATCCAGCCGCCAGCACACCACGTGATTGGCCGCCCCCAGACATCAGGCACGAGGAGACCAGCCAGCGAACGAACTCGGGAACCCCTTTTACGCAGACAAAGGGAATCCCCAAAGCAAAGACAAGCAAGTACTACCTCCAGACTCTTAAGCTGAACTGGTGTATTGATATAAATGTAATAACCTGTCTAAGAAACGATAGAAGGGTTAAATTAATGATTGATGGTTCGTTCCAGGTCATGTCTTATAAGTGCATTATAGAAACTTATAACTCACTCTTAAAACTTAATCTTTCCTTACTCTCTTTCTTTCTGCAACGCGTATGAATGTGTGTGTGTGTGTTTGTGTTAGATATTAGTTGTATGTGTTAGAATAATCAATAAAGTCTTGTTTGTATTTTAAAGAGAAATATTACTTGTGTTATGTGCTTATGAATTTAATGTCTTAAACTTCTGATCTAAGTTACCTTGCTAACCATAGTGTTTCACTATAGTTCGGATATTTATATCCGTTGCAGAGTTGATAGTTATAGCCAGTTCAAATGAACCGCGAACGAGTCATTTGCTCAGTTGTAATAAGTGACTCTTTCGAATTCCCTATAAATTAATTAATAATTCCTTTGAGCTAAATTGACGAATCACTACAAATACAAATATCTTACAGTGCTCTAAGCAATGTCACACGTTTTTTAGGCTGAAACATTTTTTGTCACATACAGCAAACATCTCCTCACTATCCGCTAGCTGTATGTCCCCTAAACATACTGTAAAAAATACGGTCTCTGTAGATAGCCCAAGCTCCACAAACTGAAACAAAAACAAACTGGCCCAGCCTGGACCACGAAACATAACAAACAGTGTTCCAGCCAATAACTGACAAGAATGATTTGGGGATGGGGATTGGGGGGTTAGTGCGCGTGCACATGAAGGGGGGTGTGGGGAGTGAAGGAGAGAGAAGCAGGAGAGATGTCCTAGACAATGACAACGACTGACGTTAGAATTAAATTCTCTTGAATTTTGATATGGCCGACACACGACCAAAGAGACGACATTCCGATGAACAAATAGCAAAGAAGAGGGAAAAGGAGAAGGAACGCGCGAAGTCACGAATTTACATCGGAAAAGCCTCATGACTGTTTCAGAAAGTACGGAAGGGAGGGGGAGGGGACGGGATGAGGAGGAGGGAGGGTCGAGCTAGCCTCCGTTTTGTTTGACAATACTTCAAACGTCAATAAGAAGTGACGTCACCCAACATCGCTTAGAGCACCTTTAAACTGACAGGACTTCAAAACACATGCAAATGATAAACTTTCAGTCTATGATGATTAAACTTTGCAATTAATCCACAAATCACATGCGTTCCGAACCGGAACCGATCAACTACTAGGCTATCCCTATACTTGATATCACACAGTGCAATATCGATGCTAAAACAATATATCGTGCAGCCCTAATAGTAAGTATACTAAATACATATATAACACTAATTTGTAATTCTAATAATACAAAAATGATGGGCCTATAACTTCATCAGCATTGATAATAATTTGTCGTCAAATTATGTAGCAACCACTGTATATATTGAGTACGTCTAGTCAGATTACAGCAGTATGGTGTGCACTTGTTTTACTTTTACCATAAATTCATCTATAACTATGGAAGATTTTTCCACAACAGAATACATATTAAAAAGGTAATTGCGGCAAAAAAAAAATCAGAATTGCGAGTTATAAAGTCAGAATAGTGAGATATTAACTAATAATTCTGATAAATAAATAAAAAAGTCAGTCTTTTTTTCCCCCTCAGAATTGAATTGAAGTCAGAATTGTGAGAAGAAGAAAAAACCCGTCAGAATTGAGAGATAAAAAGTCGCAATTATCTTATAAAATTGTTTTATTCTGTGGGGGAAATAAGCTTCCAAATATATGAACACTACACCTAGACTTAACATCTCACTAGATGAATGTATTGGACTTTGCAATCATCTGTTCTGAGGGGAAATGTACTGGTTTTGGTCTCCTGGCTAAACTGACTAGGACTCATGCTCCCTTCTGATATGATTCATCTGCCTCAGCACCATCAATCTGCAGTCCTATCCTGAGAGCTGCTCAACACCTTCCCATCAGGCTCATAAGATATGGTCCTGTTGCCATCGTAGATCAAACATCACATAGCAGTGATGGTCTTCAATCACAAGCCATCCACTAGATAGAGAGTCCCTTCACATGATCGTGTACGGACGCCTTACATCTTGGAAGAGCCCATGTGTCAAGCAGAAAGGATATAGACACAGCACATCAAAATGGCTGTTAGGAAATACAGATCCATTTAAAAATGAAAACATTATCACAACACACAGACGCTTTGACAATGATGCGTTTCCCCCCCAAAATTGAGGAGGGCTCTCAAAGCAAAACACATAAACGCTCACAGCTTAGCTTTCGTATCTCCCCTTTAAATTAAAAATGTCCAAAAGGGAGTTTATGCACTTTAATTTAAGTTCCCATAAGAATTATACCAACCATTGCATGGTTAAACATAGCTCTATTACTCAGAATGTTCCTTCTGCAGAAATGATAATGGATAATTGAAACCTAAAGCTCGTGAAATAATCATCATTATGAGCTGAAGACAGCTGTTTGCCTTTACATCTTTTACAACTCACTTGCAATGAGCTCACAATAGGAAGGATCCTGGTAAAGTGAAAACAGAATCGAGGCAAATGCACACCATAGGATTTTTGCCATACATTTTCAGATTATAAAAGATTTTTCATTGTAAAGCAAAATTGGCAGACTTAAACTGTGTGTAGACTGTGGTTGCACTACTTCAGACTGAATTCTAACATTGTCAGCTGCTATGACATCAAGGTGGTTTGTAGTTAATTTGTTATATATAATAGTACCTTACCATATAAAGTGTAAATGGTTTAAAGTTACATTATATGTCATTTTCATGTAAAATACTATCAAATTTACGATTTTAGGAAGTAAAAACCATACAATGTATAATCTCAGAAGTCCCTGCGTCCTCAGACATATTTTGTAGTTTTTAGGGGTTCAAGCACGAAGTGCTGAAACCCTATTGTAATTGTGCTGATTTTTATTAGGGGTTCAAGCACGAAGTGCTGAAACCCTATTGTAATTGTAAGGATTTTTATTATTATTTTTCTTCCGCCGAAAAACGCATCGTGCAGCCCAAACCGTAAGAGCTGGAACCTTGAAACTTTGCCAGATGGTAGTACAAAAATCGAGGAGAGGTTCAGAGAGTATGACCCCGATTGGCCCATAGGTGGCGCTATAGCGACCAAAAGCGCGAAACTGGTCATAACTCCTAGACCTTATGTCGTAGACTCATGTCCGATTGACTTGAAAATTGGTATGCAGTGTCTTGGTCCAAGGTGCCATGTATGTCTATGAGGATATTGGTGTATCTCAAAAAACATGGCCGCCATTGGCCAATGAAGTTGAGCACCTATTAGACAAGGTTAACAGAGGCCGATCGGAACGAAACCTGATGGGCATGTTCATCTCATGGCCCTAAAGGTCTGTAAGAATTTTGAAAGAAATCGGCCACTAGTTGGCGCTAACGAGTTTTACGGCTCTGTAATCACGTGGTGTTACAAATATCCACACAATATGCATATCATTTGATAGATCTGCTCATGTTGAACAACTTTGCCTCAAGAACCATTGCTGTCAATCAAACCGTTCATTAATTATTCGCGAATATGTTAAAAACCTACTTTTGCGAACTAGTCCTAGGTTTTTCGCCCGATCGGAACCAGACCAGTCTAGGACAATTCTATGGACTCTCCAGATCAATAATTATCAAAAAAAAGTTGAACTTTTGCATTTTTCGCATGGCTATAATTGGGTCATAAAGAAAAGGGGAGTGGCAAAATACACTAAAAAGCCTATAAATCCTAAACAAAAACTCAGAACTTCACGAAAATAGGTGAGCATATGTGCCATAACATTCTAAACAAGCGTGCAAAATTTCATGGAGATCGGACCATAGGTGGCGCTATAACTGTCAAAAAGCTTTGAAAACCATATATTTCCTATGTTAAATGGCCTGTATTGGCTGTAAATGGTCTTTTCCATTACATATGTCAGTGGTTAAATGCTTGCTAAATAAAACTAAATGTCTTTTGATGCTTGTGTGCTTAAAGGCCTTAAATGCTTGAACCCCGATAAATGCTGCTTGCAGCTTTAATTAGGGCCCAAGCCCTGAAAGGGCGGAGGCCCTATTGTTTTCGTAAGGATTATTTTATTATTTTTTTTTTTTCTTCATTATTTTTTTTTTTATGTCTCCCGGCTGGCCTGGGAACGCCTCGGTGTCCCCCCGGAAGAGCTGGAGGAAGTGTCTAGGGAGAGGGACGTCTGGGCATCCCTGCTTAGACTGCTGCCCCCGCGACCCGGCCCCGGATAAGCGGTAGAAGATGGATGGATGGATTTTTTTTTGTGCCTTTTTGCCACTTTTAGGGCCCTTAACATGCTCAAAAACTCTTGAAACTTTGCACACAGGTCAGAACCCGCGGCCATCAGGGCCGGGCTGAAGCTGGTACCCGGGCGTGGCAGGGGGGCTCGACAGCGCCCCCTGGAATGGGGTCCGAAATCTTGGTCCATATATCAAACACGCTTGCATGTAATAATATGAAACTCAGTACACATATAGATCTCATCGGGCCGAACAACTTTCGTGCTCTAAGTTTTACAAAAGCCCAACAGGAAGTCGGTTATTATACGTTGTTTGGAAAACGCATACAATAGAATGTGAAATACTTCTCCTAGGGAATTCATCCGATCGCCGCCAAACTCGGTGTGAATGAAGTCAAGACATTGAGGATGAATTCTTGCGAACGGTTTGGCCGTGGCGAGGAAACGAATTTATGGCGAATAATGGGACACAGGAAGTGTGTTATAACTTCTGCATACATTATTTGATCTTGCTGAAACTTCAGCAGTGTGTTCATTGTAAGAGGCCGATCACAGGGATGTGACCTTTGTGAGTCAAAGTTATAGCGCCAACAACTGGCTGCAGGAAGTTTGTCACTTTCAAAATGCTTTGAAGTCACTTTCTTATTTTTACCCGATTTGCTTCAAATTTTACATCCATCTGATCGCTGCTCGCAGCTATATATATATATATATATATATATTTTTTTTTTGCCTTTTTGCCACTTTTGGGGCCCTTAACATGCTCAAAAACTCTTGAAACTTTGCACACAGGTCAGAACCCGCGGCCATCAGGGCCGGACTGAAGCTGGTACCCGGGCAAATGCTTTGAAGTCACTTTCTTATTTTTACCCGATTTGCTTAACTTTATGTGTATAATGTAGACACACGGCAGATGTAGACCTGTGAAAGGATTATTGATATCTTAGATACTGTTGCCGTGGCAACGCATCAAACTTTAATATTCTTTTCGGATGCTTTTGAGACTCTTCACATGCTTGAAAATGCATGAAACTCGACAGACACATCACATTTATTATACAGTAGACATGTGCAAAGTTTCAGAAACGGGCGTGGTGGAATGGCTCAGTAGCGCCACCTTTAGTCAAAAATGGGGGCTTAGTTTTTCCTAGAATCACAAAACTTGGTAGGTGTATTGTTCTCATCAAGCAGGACAGCTTTCTAATTTACAGTCATAACCTCAGACCCACAGGAAGTCAGATATTTTGGTTTGAATGTGGATTTTCTGGAGAATTTTCTCTCTCTCTGTGTGTCTGTGTGTGTGTGGGGGGGATTTGTCTATTCCATTTAATCTTTGTTTTTCAAGGTTTCAGGGGCTTTTGGGGCCCTTAACGTGCTCAAAAACTCTTGAAACTTTCCACACAGGTCAGAACCCACGGTCATCAGAGCCGGGCTGAAGCTGGTACCCGGGCGTGGCAGGGGGGCTCAACAGCGCCCCCTTGGACACAGTCTGAAAACTTGGTCCATATATCAAACACGCTTGCATGAATTAATATGAAACTCGGTACACATATAGATCTCATCGGGCCGAACAACTTCCGCACTCTAAGTTATTAGCTCCGCCCAACAGGAAGTCGGCTATTATGGGTTGTTTGAAAAACGCATGCTGTGGAATTTAATGTACTCATCCTAGAGAATTCATCCAATCGCCTCCAAACCCGGTCAGCATGAAGTCAAGACATTGAGGATGATAAATTCCGGACGGATTTTTGATATCTCGAACGGTTTGGCCGTGGCGAGGAAACAATGGCGAGAAAAGAGAAACACCAAGTAATATAACTTCTGCATACGTTAACTGATCTTGATGAAACTTCAGCAGTGTGTTCGTGGTAAGAGGCCGATCAGATGGATGTAACTATTGTGAGTCAAAGTTATAGCGCCACCAACTGGCATATATATATATATATATATAAATATAGCTGCGAGCAGCGATGGAGGGCCCAAGCCGGTGACACCGCCACCCCGGTGGCTTTAGTGTAACTAAAGGCACCAGGGTGGTGGTGCCACCGGCTTGGGCCCGCAATCGCTGCTCGCAGCTATATTTATTATTATTTTTCTTCTGCCGTAAAACGCATCGTGCAGTCCAAACCGTAAGTGCTAGAGACTTGAAACTTTGCCAGAAGGTAGTACAAAAATCGAGGAGAGGTTCAGAGAATATGACCCAGATTGGCCAATAGGTGGCGCTACAGCGCAAAAAAACAAAAAAATGTCATACTTTTGCTTAAATCTCATTAACCCTTTGTCTCCGATTACATTTCCGGTATGCAAATTTTTCCGCCATTTTGGATTATGTCCAAAACCTACTTTTGCGAACTAGTCCTAGGTTTTTTGCCCGATCGGAACCAAACCAGTGCAGAAATGTTCTCTGGAGTCTGAATATCAATAATTATCGAAAAAAAGTTGAAATTTCGATTCACGGTCGCTAAGGGGCGCCAAAACGATCGAAGTAGGCAGAGCCAATTTTACTAAAATGGTTATAACTCGTGAACAAAATGAGGTATCTTCACCAAACTCGGTACACATGTGTAAGAAGTCAATCTGAGTTCACAGTAAAGAAATTGCGGCGATTGGCCACATGGTGGCGCTATAACATGAAAAAAACATAAAACAGGCTATAACCACCTGACCGTTAGTCCGATTGACTTGAAAATTGGTATGCAGTGTCTTGGTCCAAGGTGTCATGTATGTCTATGAGGACATTGGCGTATCTCAAAAAACATGGCCGCCATCGGCCAATGAATTTGAGCACCTATTAGACAAGGTTAACGGAGGCCGATCGGAACGAAACTCGATGGGCATTTTCTACTCATGGCCCTAGAGGTCTGTAAGAATTTTGAAAGAAAACGGCCACTAGTTGGCGCTAACGAGTTTTATGGCTCTGTAATCACGTGGTGTTACACTTATCATCACAAAATGCATATCTTTTGATAGAGCTGCTCATGGTGAACAACTTTGCCTCAAGAACCATTGCTGTCAATCAAACCGTTCATTAAATATTCACGAACATGTTCAAAACCTACTTTTGCGAACTAGTCCTAGGTTTTTCGCCCGATCGGAACCAAACCAGTCTAGGACAATTCTCTGGACTCTCTAGATCAATAATTATAAAAAAAAGGTGAACTTTTGCATTTTTCGCATGGGTATATTGGGTCATAAAGAAAATGGGCGTGGCAAAATGCACTCAAAAGCCTATAAATCCTAAACGAAAACTCAGAACTTCACGAAAATTGGTGAGCATATGTGCCATAACATTCTGAACAAACATGCAAAATTTCATGTAGATCAGACGATAGGTGGCGCAATAACTGTTAAAAAGCTTTGAAAACCATATATTTCCTATGGTAAATTGCCTGTATTGGCTGTAAATGGACTTTTCCATCTATTATTTCAGTGGTTAAAAGCTTTCTAAATAAATCTTAATGTCTTAAATGCTTATGTGCTTAAAGACCTTAAATGCTTGAACCCCGATAAATGCTGCTTGCAGCTTTAATTTTTTTTTTTTTTTTTTTTGTATTGTACATAAAGGTGTTTTATGTTGCATTTTCTGTTATTTTTAGCTATTGTTTTGTTGCATATACAGTTTTAAGTTGTAAAACATACAGGCATGCCATAATACCACAAACATTGTTGCAATTTCTGTTTGTAATTTCTGTTTGCAATTTTTGTTCTGTCTGTTTGTTTCTGTTCAGTTTGTTTTTTGTTTTTTTACAGTAAATATTATGGATATTTTTACTGTGTGAAAATCAATAATGTCAGATTCGTCAGTAAATAATGATGTCAGAATGCTCTACTAACTGGTACACTTGTTTCTTTTTATACTTCACATATTGAAGTTGGAGTATTAAATGTTGGAGTGTATTAGCATTGCTGTTCTTAGTATACTTTAAGTACCGGTACCACAATGGAACCTATACTCCACTAGCACCCAGTGTTGGGAGTAAGGCATTACAAGTAGCGTGAGTTACTTTTTCCAAGTAACTAGTAAAGTAACGTATTACTTGTAAATTTACAACAAAATATCTTTTTAAAATAAATTACTCTCCCGTCTCCATGTTGAGAGAAATCGGGAGTAAAGGTGCAGAGGCGTTGTGTTATTGTTAGAGATGCACCGATACGAAATTTCTCAGCCGATACCGATAGCCGATTATTCAGAGTGATATCGGCCGATGCCGATAGGCCTACCGATAGTTTGGTTTTTCTTATGGATTAAAAAATCTCTCTCAAATAATGCTGCAAACTATACAGAGAACCCCTCTCATTGGTACACTAAAAACAGAGCTATTACATTCAACTGTTATTTATTTCCAGATATACTAATTTACACTCAAAAGCTAAAATGTTTGTAGGCTATACAACTCAGTTACACTAAGTTTTCATAAGCACTTGTCTTAATGACAAATTTATTCAAACATACATATATAATTAACAGTAAATAAGCTCCTCTCTAGTTTTTTGTTTTTTTCAACATTAAGTGATATTGTTCACAAACTGTTTTATTGACATCTTTCCACGGTTGAAACAGTGATTGAGTGATTACATGAGACATGATTTTGGTAAGTTGCACTGTATGTTTCAACTTACCTTCTGATATTCATGCATGTTTTTCTAGATATAGGCCTAATTTGTATTAAAGTGGAAGAATAGACTTGCGCTCCACGCTGCTACTTGAACTGATGAGCTACAGCGATCTGTCACCTTTAAGAGCGTCAAAACGCCATTAATTGTTTGAATTTCGTGATAAACTGGACAAAATTTGAAAGATGACACTTTGTTTCTTTTTAGAAGTAACAAAGCACAGATCTATTTGTGATTATTGGATGAGATGCGCACTACAAATAATGTTTAGTATAGGGAAAAACTGCAGATCTGGCAACCCTGGCTTGAACTACAGGTGATTCGTAGGGTCAAATAGAGCATGCTCACTGTTTTTAGCTGTTAATGCGTTATTATCACATTAGCTTGCACTAACTAACTCAACAAGAGATTTTCTTCACACACAGTGTGAGTTGCAGTCGGTCATGTCTTACCGCAACTATCTGATTGACAGGATATAATCAGCACTGATCATCAGCTGTTTTTAAACAATCGATCTAAGCGATCTAAGCACATGGTCTAAAGTGAACGGGGCAAGTGCACATTAAGAGAATAGGGACAACCCTTTTAGACCATGCGCCGGGTGCACCAACAATTTTTCCCGTCGTTAAATTCGAACACGCCTTAATGAGTTCGATTTAACAACAGGAAAAATGGTTGGCGCACCCGGCGCATGGTCATCCCTAGGGTTGTCCCTATTCTCTTAATGAGTAATGGATGTGTTTTGGGCATAACGTACAATAAACCAATCAGAGTCTCATCTCCCATTCCCTTTAAAAGCCAGTTGCGCTCGCGCCTTGGCGGATTCGCCATTAACATGGCGGAATTTGCAAGCGGAAAAACTGAACACTTCTCTAGCGAGGAAACAGATCTGCTCGTGAGCAAAGTACAGATGCCCCAACACCCGTGCAGAGACGACTCGAAGCCTGTGAAGAGACGACTCGACACCTGTGAAGAGACGACTCGACGCTGGCGATATGTTTATGCCCTAAATGAATGCATGATTAACTAACTCTATTTTTCTATGTACATTTCTGAAATGCACTTTCTGTAAAGCTGCTTTGAAAAAATATGTATTGTGAAAAGCGCTATACAAATAAATTTGAATTGAATTGAATTGAAGGTTAAAGTGTGCAAGCAGACCATCTACGGGACAAAGTGTATGCACGTTGTGGACCTGCCTATAGGCGCATATTACTAATGTGCTCTTTAAATAACAACAAAAATACTGTGCCATTGACTTTAGACCAAGTTTGATTTGAACACTCCTCATTTTCAGACCAGCCCATCGGAAAACAGATGGGTGCAAATGCATTTGCTATTAAACAACATGGCGCAGGACGTGAAAATGATAACTGCGTCGGGCTGAAACTAGCAAAAAACTTATGCCGGTTAATATGATAGGGCCCTAAATGTGAGAATGCATTTGCATCTCACTTGCACAAAAACTGATTCAGTACACCTTAAAATGAATCACACAATCTGACAAGCAGCAATCATAAAGGACAACAGAAAGCGCACAGCTTTTAACTCCATAACTAAAATAATAATATTAAACCAGTGCATCGATGTCCACTCATTTCACCTGAACAACGGCGTTGGTGTGATGCCAAATGGAGACTGAGCCAAACAAGACAATTCCTTTATTTATCGTGTCATCTTTTGAAGGTGAGGGTGGAAAATCTGTCTCAAAATAACACAAAACCTAACACACATCTCTTTCTTCATCTCTTGTGAGGCTCAGCTAATTTTAAAAGACTCATTAGCCAATACTGTCTTCACAGAGTGCATCCATCAGACAATGAACCCTCCAATAAATCACTTGGATTTCTGCCCTCGCAGGCTGAGTGAGGGGCAGTCGAGGACACCACTAAAACCCGTCGAGCTGCTGCAGTGGGAAGGGCCCGATGTCAGGAATGAGGGACCACACCACTGCCAAACACAGACAGCCAACAGCAGGACAGATGCTGCGGCACCAACCTGGCATATTCGTAAGACACTCCGCCTCCCCTTCCATCCAGCCAGTACACATCTCAGTCTTTCATCACCATATATGATTACAACAGCACAGAGTTGAAGTGCAGGGAGTACACAACACTACCGAATCACAGACAAACCAATCAGCAAGCATGATCAGACTGGGGAGCGAGGCTGGTGCCAGGACCCTGGTGAGAGGATGCAGCATCTGTGTAATTGGCTGGGAAAGATCAGAGACAAAGCCATTCAGAACATCCACATAGAGCAAGCGCCTTGGGACAGAGATGAGATTTGTTTCACTGCAAAGAACTGTACAAAAGATTCTAAAGAACGGTGACGTCAATGGGACGAACAGGTTTACTGGAAACAAAAGAAAGGGAAACATGCTGCTTTGTGGAACGGCTTGAGAAGTTTTCTGTGTTTATTACCTGAGGGCCTGATTGTCGATTGATGACTGCAGAATTTTGAATAAAAGCAGGGGCTGTCAAGCTCCAAAAAGAAGAAAAAGCACCATAAAAGAAGTTCATGAGAATCATTCTGAAGTTTTCTGAAGTAATACAACTTTCAGAAGAAGAAAACACCTTTATTTTTTACTTTTACGTCATTGTCCCTAAAGACAATTTGTTTCGTAGACAGCATGTGCAGCAACATAACACAAACAATACATATGATTACAATCATCCATTTAAAAACTTGATCTCTGCAGGAATAAAATAATTCTATTTGATTTACACAAATGAAGTTTTTCAATTCAGACCTGAATTGAAGTAGTTATTCACTGAATATCTTCCCCTCCGCCATACTTTAGCTCTCATTTCTCTTTGCACCTCCACATATTCAAACTTGCCATGTCATGATCGGTCACATGACACGCAAGAGCCAATACCATTCGATATCAATGGTGTGACAGCTACTGTGCGTATTTGTATATGAAAATGTGAATGAGATTTTAGTACTGCAACTGAATTTAAGATTATCAGTAAATAACAGCTTTAATCTCAGTCTGTTCCAAACAAAAAGCTACAGTATGGCTTCAGATGACTGGGAATAAAGTTACATGAACTTTTATGGTGCATTTTGGTCCTTTATGGAGCTTGACAGCCAGTAATCTGGATGCTTTTAACAAATGGAAAAGCATGAACAGTCTGCTAAATATCTCCTTTTGTGTTCTGAGAAAGTCACACACAACATGGAATGCCATGAGGCATGATTAGATAATAACAGCATGTTAATTTTTGGGTGAACTAATCTTTATTTACTAACACCTATATAATTTAAAAAAAAAAAAAAAAAAAAAAAACCTGACAACTGACTACTATTGTATGCAAACTGCATTCAATATTTTGAACACACACACACACACACACACACACACACACACACACACACACACACACACACACACACACACGCCTTACTTGTAGGGCCAAGCACTCAATCATTTCATCCAATACCATTTAAAATTCTATGATCAAGGCATGTCACAAAGTGGCTCACATTTGATCAAATTGGACAATTTCTCTACTGCGTCCTCCCATTTTTGACCCTCATATTTATCCCAGTCAAAAGCTCTCCATCCGTCTCACGTACATGTGAAACAATTTCAAAAGGCAGACCCTGGAGGCATCAGTCCTGTCTGGTAATTGGGTCCCTTGTCACCCATTGAATGCAATAACAACATTCTTGGGCTCAGCCTTAATCTAAATGACATCGGTGTCCTAGTTTGCTTCCTGAGTGTTAAATTCCTCGGAAAGGTTACAACAGAGTTGCAGTCTATTAGAGGCATTTCATCCAGGAAGAGTCGATAAGCTCAGAAAACGTGGAAAAAATAGCCATATGAAATTAAACCACTATCAATGATCACAGAAGGGAAAAATGTGCAAATTATGTTATAGCTGCAGTTTAATTACTAGTTTCTTTCTTTTTTTGTATATCCCGGTTACATGACATTTACATGACATTTATTGACTGGTGAAAACACTAATTAAGCGATTACAATAGACATAATAGGTTTTAATATGTTGTACTGTTTCTTTCAGCATACCTTGATGCTCATGCATGCTCATTTTGTGCTATAACTAGTAGTAAAGAGAAAGAGATGCCCTGATCACATGCAAGACAAAGAGCGTGACAACTGTATTTATTGTTGGAAATCTGTGATAAAATTTACAGAATTTGGAAAATTAGACTTTGTTTAAATGAAAAATAACAATGTACATAGCTTAATTTGCTGAATATGCACACTACAAATTATGTTTATTTGCAGAAAAACAACAGATTCAAATATTGACTTGGAAGTTAAGAATCAATATTGGTTCATCAGAAAGATGAATATATATTATCAACCCAGCCATAATACATATGCATTCTCTCAGACATGTGTATCTTAAGGAACTCAGAAATGCCTCAAGCAGTTTCTTGTAAATCCCAGGGTTCAATCTGACACTGAACAGAGCTGATAAATGTCATGACCCAATCTTAACTCAAACTTCCTAAGAACAAGAATACTTCAAACAAACTTTCATTCTAGGTATTCTTCCATGATAAATGATCTGCAGTTGAATAGAAACTGATTCAATTTAACAATGACTTGTGGAGCAAAAAAGAAAAAAAAGAAAAGAACCAAACTTCAAGCTTAGTAACAATGATCAAATATTCTCACAGCTGGACCTGTTATAGCTGCAGACACAGTGTGCTCTGATAAGGTTGATGAAATCACATCAAGCTATAAAGTCATTTGTCATAGGCACGATCTTAAGGCCAATTCACACTGCAATCACCAGTTTATAGTATGCCACTTCTCAGACATTCCACGGCCAATTGGTTTTTAATAAGCTCCCCAACACATATGATTCTTGTCTCAACTCCAGTTTAATCTGATTGGTCTTTTAATTTAATACTGCCAAGTCTGCCATTGACTTTAAAACATGTAATGCTCATGATGCCAGATGCTGAAAAAAAGGAAACATGATGCCACAGCCTAACACATGTGCATGAATGTGTCCTGTGAGCGCACCTCCTTAAACTCCAAAGAAGTGGTGCATCAAACCTAGAAAGAACATTAAGTCACAAAAAACAAAATTATTAAAATTAATTTAGCTCACCTTTCCACTAAACATCCTAAATCCTTGACAAACGACATTTCTATATTTTCAAATGGTAAAAGCAATACATTATGCACACAGTCTTAAGGATTATGTGTAACCAAGCATTTTTGGTTGAGTAGTTTACCAGCTTATTACAGAGCAGGTAGGCAGATATCTCAGCAGAACAGGACAACACAACCTATTCAACTTTCTGATACTTGTATATAAATCTTGGCACTAGAGGAAAAGAAGGAATGCATTAAATAGTTTGAGAAATTGAGCGGCATATTAAATGCTGTCTTCAATGACAAACACTTTGCTTTCCTCCTCTGCTCACACCCCAGGTCCATACATTTGAAGTACATCAATTAAGGACAAAAAGGGCCTTGCCCTTGAGCAAACAAAATGATGCCTATTGATTTTAAACCAACAGCAACTTGTTACACTTGAGGGGACATTCGAGTAAAACCATTGTGGCAAAAGTTACTTTATATGTGCGAGCCAATTATATTGAGACAAGGATAGAGTATCCTTGTGAGAGGTTCAAAACTGGTAGACATACATAAATAAAGTATATTGTCACTGGACAGCGGCCACGATCAATAGAATCAATGCAAAGCGTGTGACGTGATCTTCATGCAATACCTTCACAATATCTTCAACTATCTTACCAACTATCTTTAGAGACTTACAACAGATTCCAGAACTTTCAGGTAGTCTGGAAATAACAAAAGAAAATGTTTAAAGGCAGAGTTAGATTTATTAGTCAAACAGCAGGGTTGTGTGCCATTCAGAATTGAAATGATTGCCTTCGATTCCTGAAATGAGATAACATAGCTCACTGATTCTCAAAGTGTGGTACGGGTGCCACTAGTGGTATGCAGGCTCCCTCTAGTGGTACGCAGAGGAATCACTGAATTTCGCACATACGATCAAACAGGTGTGATCAGTCTTGGCTGGTCCCTGGAGTGTACGATCACACCGGTGTGAGTAGAACGGTCAGTGCATCACGTGATCATCAACTGCTAAATTCAAATGTGCTTTCGCCATTGACTGGCACTGAGCCAGAGCCAGAGCCAGAGCCAGCTCAGCGCTGTCATATATCACTATTCAGTGTTTTCAACCACATAATGTTTATTTTAGGTTTCAGACATTTAAATTCACATCAGTACTAAAAAAACAATGCATTCAGAGTTTGTAAAATACACACTGCTGTCTATGGAAGCAGCAATAATAATCATTTCCATTATAATTAGACAACACGTTTTATTCATATCAGATACACATTGTTGTGTAAGTAACTATAAAGTTTACTCTATTCTTCTCCCAGTTCACCAGCCACTTTCATGTATTTCGGGAGAAGTGGATGAATTCACGTGTTGTAAATCCAACAGATCCGATTCTCTAAACTGTGTCTGTGGCACAAACTAACATGACACCGCCCATTGCGCATATAGCTCAACTAATGCGATTGTTATAAAGGTGTTTAAACAACAAAACACTTGCGCATCGGAATATCAGACATTTCATGCTATAGCTAACAAATTTGTGAAGATTTTGAATAAAAAAGAAAAGAAAAGCAGATCATCAGTCATTCAGCGCTATTGTGGCTGCGGTGTGTCACGTGACAAGCAATGACGTGTCACCATGGAAACAATAAAGTGATCAGTTCTAAATAACAGTCGCCTTGAAAAACTCACGGGGGTCAGCCAGAATATTTTAAATGTACGTGTAAAAAGGTTAAATATGAATACACAACCTGTGTTAATTTTTTGTATTAATTACAGTACTTTTTATTTACAGAACTTAATATTTTAAGTACAGTACAGTTTTTATTTAACTTTTAAGTGCAATACATTTTCATAATATAATCTTTAAGTAGGCTACAGTTTTTATTTCACTTTTAGGTGCAATACATTTTAATTTAATCATTATTTAAGTTTTTTTATTTACCTGTATGTAAGCAGCACAGTGCAGTGTTAATATTCAAACTGTGTTTTTACAATGTTTAAAGTGGCTGGCAATAATACATATTCTTATTAGAATTAAAATGGAATGAAATTCAAACACCTTTTGCATGTGTATTTTTTAACATGTTTCAGAATTAATTTTCTATATATAGGCTACGCAATACAGTTTGGAATAATTACGATTTTTTAAATGTTTTTTGAAAGAAGGATCATATGCTCACTAAGGCTGCATTTATACAGTAAAAACAGTAATATTCTGAAATATTATTACAGTTTAAAATAACTGTTTTTACTTAAATATTTTAAAATGTAATTTATTCCTGTGATGGCAATGCTGTATTTTCAGCATCATTACTCCAGTCTTCAGTATCACATAATCCTTCAGAAATCATTGTAATATGCTGATTTGGTGCTCAAGCATAAATAACTCTGAGCTTTTGTCACTTCACATCATGGCAGGATTACAACCTCGGATGTGCATTATTTTTTACTAGTAATTCAACGGCCCATCGCCAATTTTTCCTTAATTAATGCTAACGTTCATGTAAACTAACTATTGTAAATTGTTACAATTGTTGCCATCAAATCAGTTGAGAAAAGTGTATTGTGCATATGGAATAAATGTGTATAGTTGATCAAAATTAATGATAATTATAGACGTTTTATAAAACTTGTTTGTGTGACTGAATGTTTGTGTGACTGTGACTGTTGTGTGACTGTGAATGTTTTTGAATTGCAAATCAGTATTACATTTTTTTGTCACTCCAATTCAAATTCAACATGCCCAAATTGATTCAGATTTACACAACAGCGAAAGAAAGATAGTTCTTCAATTCTAGATTCTGCCCAACCCTGGAGAGCAGGAACCTGTATTGATGGATGCCTGTGTGTTTGTCAGAAAACACCTGAGCAAAAAAAAAAAAAAAAAACCCTCCTCATTGCTTCAAGGTCACGAGGCTCTAGAAAATCTGCACTCCTTCCGTTTTCGTAATGTGACTGATTCAATCATGTTCCTTCTTCTCAAGCCTCTGCAGACTTTCAGTGGCAGATCTGCTCTTATCTCTACACGCAGCCACAAACGTCTCTTTCACTGAGGCTGCTGGTTTAGAGGTGAGCGTCTGTAAGCATTATCTCTGTTCTAAATGTAGGTAAAGCTGAGGTCAGGCTTCCGGTATATGAGGAATGAGAAAATAATCTTCAAACAAGAATATCAGCAGTGCTCTCCCACTCTTCCACGAAAGCTGTAATGTGAAAGCCCTCTAGAGCTTCACCTAAAGAAATCCACAAAAAAAAAAAAATCCTGCCATCATTTCACGTCGTTACAAACCCATTTGTTTTTTTGTTTTGTTTTTTTTCAGTAGAAGTACAACTTTTTGAAAAAAACATCATTCCATATACACGTATACTGTATTACAGTTCATACTGACCACATCTGACAGGTTTTAAACACTGAAAAAATATTATAAAAGTGGCATGCTGTTTTAAAATTCTTTTGAATCAATGGAGCAGCTTTGAGTAAGGGGGAAAATAAAATAATAATGTCTGTATTTTTTGCAGTGTATGGTATTTTTATCCTCTTTACAGACATGTTCACTATGAATGTTGCATAGGAATGGCTCCGAGAAGATTCTTTAAAATGTTCTACTTTTAAGTTTCACTGAAAAAATAAAAGCATATGGGTTTCAACGACACAACTGTGAGTAAATAATGAAAGAATGTTCATTTTTGGCTGATTCTTAAATCCTTACCATATCATCATGATGCTAGAAAATGAATAACGTATGAACATATAACAGCATTACAGGGAAGAGCATTCAACAATCGACGGTGAGTCTGCACTTTGTTACGCATCACGTCTGAAAGATTTTGTTTTAATAGAGACATCTAAGTTCTTGCAAGCTTGCGCGTGGGCGTAATAGCATCTGTTTGACGGGGTAACGCTGCTCTCCCTAGAGCCCCAACAAGAAGCCTCACTCGCCGCAAAGTGATGCGCTAACTGTCATTTAGCATCAAAGCACAAGAACTTCTGCTTGCACCATGAAAGCACTGCCTCTCAGACATAATATTACATTTCCTTGTGGCTGGATGAAGCCCTGTTTTCCATGACGATGTGGTGAGAAGGATCTCTTCCAGAAACAGCCATAGAAAAGCTAAATCTCTTGATTGAAGCTAGCTGGCATGGTTTCCTTCACATCTGTGACTGACACTGAACCAGAACAGGATCCCAGAGAACAGGGGCACATGAACACCTGTTTGCCTTCACCCAGCATGTTTTATGTAGGAGCCTTGATGCATTATTCATGTGCTGGAAGGAGAGGCGGGACTCCCAGGTACATATGCTGAGGGTTATAAATGTCCAGCCGCAAAAATGTGTTGCCCTTATTTCACTTGAGACGCAGAAGAGAGAGAGGGCCTTGGGTAGCTCTTTCAGGGGCGTTTCTCAGCCACAGCTCAATCGTGAATAATGAGGTGTTGGACATCTCCATCACACCTCAGCGCAACAGCAGATGTTGAGACTAAACTTAAATGAGTCTGGGGAGCATAGCTCAAACCATCACAGCATCTACACGAATATATAATGTGAAATACATCACATTATTAAAGCTTACTGGCAGGGCAAGATTACCGACTGGGCTCCGGGGCCCTAGACTTACATGGAACCCAAATGGCAAGACACTCCCCATCCTGTTTGTCATTCCTGAATGTACTAGACCCCAATTTGTAATGAAGAGTTCCAATCACAGGGTGCCAACAGAAGAAAACTGGGGCCCCTGAACTTCCATTGTTGTTTCATTGTTGCCTTGGCTTCTGGCTTGCTTAGTTGGGGACATTTAATATTCAACAATATTATTGATCTGCCTTACTTAAGGTGGACGATGACGCAATTTTCTTCTAGAAACAAATTTAGTTGTATTATTTTCATGTTCTCACTGTGAAGCTGCTTTGATGCAATCTGTATTGTAAAAAGCGCTACATAAATAAAGGTGACTTGACTTGACTCATGATCACATATGAATCAGGTGGCCCTTTTAAACTACAAACCATCATCACAAACCAACCATCGTGAGACTTGACAGCCCTCTGTGCTTCTGCATATATAATTTCACGAACAAGTTTTACAATGCGCCTAAGGCACGCTTCACAATGTACTAAGGTTTACGTCTAGTGTGAACTCATGACGCCTATTATTTTGCACCTGAACACATATTTTTTGGGGGAGCATCCCTCTAATATCCAGTGCAGCACAGCCCTGAAGTGTCAACTAGTCTCTACCCTGTAAAGGCCTCCTTCCCTTCCATTTACCTCTGTACAGATAAAACGTTATCAAATTGATTCCAGTTCGCATGGATCCGCAGAAACGACAAACAAATACTGTATTATGAATTTTTAAGGCCAGCCAAGTAATTTGACAATTTTAATTTGTAAAGAAAGACTACGCGCCTGCGCACATATATATTCAAACGCGCACACCTATAGACTAAACGTGATATGCATGTGCACGCCGTCACCTTTTTCACAGATTCACGTTTTTGAAGTTTACACAGAGATTATACCGTGCGTTCTCGAGCCACAAAACACTGTTGTCGAGCAAATAAACGGCCAGAACACATTAAAAGTTTTCTGTTTTCAGTTAAAACGGTATTGTGTAAGTGGACCCTAAGTGAATCAATCAAAAAACTTACTTCAGCTTGACAATAACTTTATTCTAGAGCTGCTGTAAAAACAATCTCTGTTAATTTCCAATTATCACTGTAAAGCTGCTTTGAAACAATCTATATTGTTAAAAGCGCTATATAAATAAAGGTGACTTGACTTCTTGTTAACATTACACTGAACCAGCTCTCCTACTCTATTATGAGTCTGGTCATGATTTTTTACTGATTATTATTAGAAAATGTTTTTAAATTCAACTAATAAAACTTTGTTTTAGTTTAATATCCCTTAAATGTGGTTAATGGACTGTTGGGAGGGTTCCCATTTTGTTTCAAATTTGTTAATATAGAGACAAAGCAGGTAAACACGTGCTTGAGGACATTACTGAAGTAATCTTTGATTTTTTTTTTTTTTTTCATCTGTTCTCTTAAGCTGAGAGTTTATTATTGTGGAATTTGATTTTGTGTAATAACCAGCACTAAAGCAAACACTATTTTTCGAAGGAAATCGATCAAGCACATTTGGACTGTCAGCAGGATTACAGCCGGACAATGAGATTCATTGCATTCAACTGCTCTGAACGATTACAATGCCAACTTAAACGGATTCACTCTCCCTATGTTTCTATGATTTGTTGTGCGTGTGAGTGTGTGTATGCACAATGCCTCTCAAACTCCTCATAAACAATAAACCGCGACCTTTGCGAGAGGAGGCGGGCAAATAACGGATAGAATGTGCTAATTCAATTACGCAAGTTGAGTAATTGCCTCGGTCAGTGTTGTGGATTAAGCCTATAGCTCAAATGTCCTTGGGATAAATTAAAAGCTGGGATAATGACAAAGATGGAAGGGGGAGGAGTTCACTGTAGAACAAAACAATGAATCTAGCATTTATCTTGGAATGAATCATGCTGTTAGCAAATTTAGCTTATTAGCACGCACACACACACTGTGGCTAAGCAATGCCATGGTGTCGCAGGAGTATTGTGGTCTTCATAAATAGGTGTTGAGTTGGCTGAAGACGGTGCCCTGGAGGCTGCGGTGTCTGCTGGAGCTTAGCTGAGCGTTTCTGTTGTGTTGCTCGGCTAGCGTGATGAATACGCTGCCGTATTCACCTTCTATTCTCTACGACTTCAGCATAACACAATAGAAGGATTTATGAACACGGACAAAAAAAAAAAAACACACAAAAAAAAACTGCAGAAAGCTTCTGGCTCAAACAAAACGCTTTAAAACCTCCAGCTGAAATCTAGGTTACGGACTGCATCCACCATTTTTAACCACACACACAATGTTCTCATTTTCGCTCTCTCTCGCTCTCTCTGCCTGTCTGTCTACCTGATTAATCTAGGCTGTCTGTCTGTTGGACTGAGTCGGATTTGAGTTATTAAAGGCTGCTCTTCCTCCCACAAGTGTGCAGGGTGCAGCGACACCCGCTAATTAGAATCACCCTCACGCAGGGTTGCTCTTTCTCTGGCCACAAACACCACTGGCCCCTGTTCTGCTGTGGAGTGTGCCGGTCTTTGGCATCGTATGGTGTGCCGTTGTGTTTCTGGATGCCAAACAGAGTAAAGACATCATATGCCCACTTACAATTTGGACCGTTTATGTCGAAAGAGAGGAGGAGGATCTTTTGATGCGTGGTGTGTGTGAGTGTGTGCATGTGTTTGTGCATGTGTCTGTGAACATGTGTTTGGGAAAAGATGAAGACAGTGATGCAAATACAAACAGAACTGATTGCATGCTCTGGGGATCGTGTTCCATTTTGATCCTGAACTGCATGCTAGTGTCGGCTTGACAGGCGCATTACTGCCATCTAGATGATATGTTTGGAATATTGCTATACCAGTTGTATACCAGTGCTATACCAGTTGGAAATTTTAAGTATGTAAAGTAGGCATAAGATACTGTATACATAAAATACAGATGACGTGCTACATTTGACACAATGCACACTGTGCAGTATCCCAAAAAGCACACTGCACAGACTCTCAATGTAATGTGCTCAACTTGACCTTCTATCTCCCATGTGACAAATGAGCCATTAATAATTACAGTTTTCTCATTGCGTGTCTAGATTTCTGAAAATGTCTGGAATTTAAGTTCATTTTTACACAAAATTGAATGAAAATTTAGTTTGAAATGTAAATTGTGGAAAAGTGTGTAAAGTGTGTGTGTGTAAAATAGTATGTAGTACACAGTGTATACTGTTAAGAAAGTAGTATTCTAGTATTACATTCTGAATGGAGCCACATTGCAATTTTTTCCCCCCATATATTTATATATATATATATATATATATATATATATATATATATATATATATATATATATATATATATTTATATATATATATATATATATATATATATATATATATATATATATATATATATTAGGGCTGGGGGAATTAACGCGTTAATCTTTGTGATTAATTTGAGATGTTTAACGCGTTAAAAAAAATAACGCAATTAACGCAGCACTTTTTTTTTTTGCCTCGTTTTAATGATTTCCTGTTGCGGCTGCTATTGAAAAGGCCGAACATATGCCATCCTGCCCCTCCGTGTTCGGCGATCAGGTTTCATTCTCGCGCAGCTTTCATGAGCGGGTCTTTTCCGCTTTGTGTGTGCGCCACGCTCTCGGTCCCGTGTGTGTGTGTGTGAGTTTGTGTCGGCGTGCTGCGCTCTCTGCTCAATGTTCCGCTCCGAGTTTGCGCTGCGTGTTTTGCTCTGTCGTTAACGGCCCAAACGCTCCAATCATGTACCGATCACGCACTGGAAAAGCAAAGTCCGCTCAAATAACCTGAAATTTCTCAGTAGACTTCAGTGTGCAATAGCCCTGCTGAGCTGGTATAGTCATGCTGGGCAACAATGGTACATTTACCTGCTCTGATCACATGTTCTGGTAATAATAGCTTTGTAGGACTATATTTTATTTTGATAATTTAGTAAAAAAAAAAAAAAAAAAAAATCTGTTAAATTGATTATGTTGATTGATTATTGAAAAATAATAATATATTGATATATTGATGTTTAATATTATTTTAATATAGGGCTATTTTCTGTTCCTTTTTTTCCTGTGTTGTTTAATTTAATTCTAAGTTTAAATATTGATGATTACAAGCTTGGGGGAAATGCAATTAATTGCAATTAATTACAGCAAATTGTGCAATTAATTAGTTTTTTTTTTTTTTTTTTTTGATTCCCAGCCCTAATATATATACATTTTCTGAATTTTATAAGATTAATATATAAGATTCTTTTTTTTTTTTACTACACTGGTCATTTTTTCTTTAAAAATAAAACAAAACAATCGTGAGATTTAGTGAAGAAACAGTGAGGAAGATTTTTGAAGTGCAGAATTTCATCAAAAAATAAAAATAATTCTCCATTGTTCCAGAACAATAGAGCTTGATTATGCTTCATTAAGAATGGATAATTAAAATATTAATTAGTCAAGCTTAATTATGGATACAAAAAATATGCACATACAAATACACTCCAAAACCGGCAATTGCCACCTGGCAAGAGAATGTATATTTAATTTCTTATTAATGTGTTGTTCCAAGAACACAAACTTTTCACTTATGAATGATCTTGGCTTTAAATTATGAGTCTACAAGGCTGTGGCACTCGCTGTAACTGCCGTGACCCTACATAGAATTGTCTCGCAAGCTCAAGAGCCCATTTGAGGGGTGAAATTGAATTTGCCTCTATGATTAGAAATGTCAGAGTGATGAAACGGCATATAACTGCCGGAGGTTAAACATGGGAGACATCATTAAAGAAACAGAAGCCAACTTATTCTTCATTAATGGAGACAGAAAAAGAGAGGGAGAAATGAAAAGAGAGACAGAGTTAGAGGAGAAGGATTTCTGCGTATGCTTTGCCATGTTTGAGAGGCTGCTGGGCTAATTTGACATTTGAACATTTACTGCACCTCATTACAACTGCTCACAGCCTATTAATCTGATGACTGGATAGATGGACCACACATTCCTCACTGTCATTCCACTATCTCTCACTCACTCAAAAACACTTTTACAAAAGTAGGACTTTGTCCTGAATCAGCACCCTTTGTTGTTCCTGGGGCAATATTTATATTAGCCAGTCACAGCCCTTAACCCCGCCCCTTTTAAATTAGAGGGCGCTGATTCGTTTCCATGTTGTTCCAGGAACCACGAAGGATGTAAAGCTACTTGTTTAAATCTCATTAAGAGATTCCTTATACATTTAACAACACTAAAAAGCACAGAAACTTCAAAATCATTAATAGCACACAAAATCAAAAACCTGAAAACGCCACACTGATACTATTGATGCATCCGAGAATATACTCAAATTTTCCTGTTTCACTATGAAATCAACACAAAGCACTTGTCAAATGGGTCTTTTTAATGGTTCAGACCCTATTACATTCAACCACTTTTTTTTATTCGTTCAACCAATCACAGAATTTTGGCCAACAAAACAAAAACAATCATCTGCACAAAGGACGCAAAAAAGTGAACTTGACTGTGCTAGTCAGATGCATAATTCCCGTTAACACAAGCAACTGAAGCACAAAGAACATGCCATTACAATAGTGTTCTCATTATAATGTTATGTATGTGAAAGCTTGGCGCTGCAAAACTTGCACTTGCACTTTCTGAGAAACACCGTTGATATCTGAAATCAACCAAAACAAACACACCCCTCCCTTCATTGCTCCGCCCCCAAAATGAACAAACACGCAATGCAAGAGTGGATGTCTCTTTATCATAGTTGAAGTGAATCAAAATAATGCTTAGTGAAAAATAAAACGAAGATGATGAGCAAAAAACAAGGAAGAACAAAAAAATGAACATACAATCTACAAGAGTACGTATATGAAAACATGAGTTGGTTGTTAGTCTCCAGAAGCACAGCAGCTCCAGTCAAACCATGACACTCAAAACTGTCCTGTTACTACAGCTAATATTACAACAAGAGCATATCTTGGTTCTGTGAAACACAGCAAAGCCAATGTTACTCACGTGTGGAGGAGAAACAACTCAACCTCAACCGTTTGCAGGCCTTCCCGCTTCAGTCTCTCCAGCGCTGGAAAGCTTTTCTAATATTAACACAGGTCCTAAAGTTATTGTCTGATCATAACTCTTATTTTTCCAATGATATTCCTCTGACCTTTCTCTTTTGTAATGTCTCTCAGCCATCTCTTTCTACAGCCTTTCTTCAAATGGACACGCCCCCTACTGCTGATTGGCCCGCGATAATCGTGTAGTGAAAATCTGATCCGATCGTGTTCAAATCCCCTTACCCCAGAAACTGTTTATCTTTATGCATTTGATGCTACAACCAGCTGTAGGAAAGTGTAAAGGGGTCACTCACGGTCGTTGCACTGGGTGCCAGAGTACGAGGTCATGGAGCAGTCGCAGGTGAAGTTCTCCCACTGCTGGATGCACACACCCATGTTGGCGCACGAATCCTCCTGGCATGTAGTGCTGGGCCCTGGCGTGGAGGAGACAGGAACAGGGTGAGTCAATAGTAATGACACATTTCAACAGGCATCTCTGTCACAGGCAGCACAGCAAGACCAGCATGCATGCAAGGTCATTCACGGGTCAGCATCAACGCTGGGTAAACAGATTCATGGTGGCGTATCCGTCCTGAATACTGAACCACACTGTAGTAGTGGTGGAACATTCAGACAAGCAAACAAACAAAACAAAATAAAAAAAATAAAAAAAATCAGTATGTTGGTCTTGTTTCTCCAGTAAAAAATATTAAAATTTCCTTAAAACCAGATAAATTAATTTAGGTAGCAGAGGGATTTGGACTTTTTTCTTGCATCATTGGCAAGTCTTGTTTGATACAATAAATCGATTACACTTTATTTTAAGGTGTTTTATTTTACAGTGCAATTATCAGATTTAACATAAGCATAAAAACGTGACTAGCTGAAGTTGTCATATTCTGTTATTGTTTCAGTTTCATTTTCATCATTGGTTACCATGATTTTTGATTACTCACACCTGTTTCTTTTTTAGTTCATTAGTTCATTTAGTTGATTATATGTTGTTGTTTGTGTTGAGTTAGCACACTATTAGCAAAGTGTTTTTGCTTTTGTGAATTATGTTGTTGGATTATTATCTTGCTTTTGTATATTAATGTGGTGCTATGCTATTGTGATGTGATGTTTTGCTATTAACTAGTTGCTCATTAGTATGCATATTACTAGGACATTGGCTGTTTATTAGTACTTATAAAGCACATATTAATGTCTTATTCTGCATGACCATATTCTACAGTACATCTCTTAATCCTAGCCAATACCCAAACATAACAACTACTTTACTAACTATTAATGAGGAGTAATTAGGAGTTTAATGAGGCAAAAGTCATAATTAATAGTTAGTTAATAGTGAGAATTGTACCTTAATCTAAAATGATACATGAGCCAGAGCAACCTAGAAATGCAATTGACTCAAAGTTTCAAGTTTGAGAATGACATAACAAAATACGAGGTTCCTGCAAAGTTTTTTTTCTCTGACTGTGCATAATCTACTCAATATTTATGAGCTAATCCTTTGCCATTTGCCATGTGACATTCCAACTGTTCCCACACTTCCCCCAGTAATGCTTATGATAAGGTTTATACCAACAACAAAATTTAAAATAGAGTAAGAAAAATAAACTTAACTCAAAATATATTAACCGGAAGCATGTATTCATATCTTAAGCAAGTATCTGTTTTATGATTATGTATATATTCACTGGAAAACAAGAAAAAAAAAGAAAAGAAAAAAACTCATTTAAGAATTTTTTTTTTTTTTTTTAGCAGTGACGAATATCTCATATATATATCGAATGCAAATCCATTTCAAGACAAAAAAAACAAACAAACAGAAATACTGAACACTGCTAGAAAAAAAAGAAGAAGAAAAAAGTGATATGTGATGTGAATACACCATCTACTCACATTTCACTTTTCAAAATGTGTTCACATTCCACACTTCATTATAGACAATTACTGAAGGAATGCAAACAATTCTGTTTACGCTCTATCCAAATTCATTCAAGCCATACTGACAAGTCAATTCCAGCAGCTCAGATCACCAACAAAAGAAACCAAACAGAAAAACAAGCATTCAAAACAAACAGTGAAGGCCTGAGTACGGATGTATGAAAGTGTCCTCTGGCTGAAAGTGCTTTTATTGAGTCGGGGAAGTAATGGAAGAATTCTTTCTTTTCTCTTGCTAGTTTCCGCCTCTAATGATTCCCCTACTGAACCACTCTTGGATGCACTCAACACAATATAAATGAGTAATTGCCAAAACATCCATTAAAATGCTTCAGTAAGGGAGAGAATTGTGGCCAATTGCTTTAGAACAGCGGGACACTAGACAATGTCTTGATTTTGATGTGCCTTCAGTGGAAAGCTTTGAGCTGGAAGGTTCTTAAGGAGCATATTTATAGGGTTTACTTTGGATTTATTCTTAGTTTCCCTCAGCTACTGCACGGGTCAGCGATTAAATAAATGTAGAAATGCTGCAACTTTCTATAATTTCAATGCGACAGACAGACAGACAGATAGATTACAGACAGACAGACAGACAGACAGACAGACAGATAGACAGACAGACACAGAGCATAGATAGATGAAAGATACAATAGACAGACAGACATATAGACAGATAGATAGACAGATAGACAGATAGATAGATAGATAGATAGATAGATAGATAGATAGATAGATAGATAGATAGATAGACAGATAGATAGATAGACAGACAAAGTAGATAGACACAGATAGATAGATACATACTGTAGATAGACAGACAGACAGACAGGCAGACAGATTACAGACAGACAGACAGATAGACAGACAGACACAGAGCATAGATAGATGAAAGATACAATAGACAGACAGACATATAGATAGATAGATAGACAGATAGACAGATAGATAGATAGATAAAGTAGATAGACACAGATAGATAGATAAATACTGTAGATAGACAGACAGACAGACAGACAGACAGACAGACAGACAGATAGACAGATAGATAGATAGATAGATAGATAGATAGATAGATAGATAGATAGACAGACAGACAGACAGACAGACAGACAGACAGACAGACAGATAGAGTTCGATCGTGTTCTCGTGTTTTAGTATTTGTTTTGTGGAGAAACATTAATGTTTAAAGCTCAGTGCAACTTTCAGCCAGGTGCGTGTGAATGAGGTGAAAAGGTCAAACCCTCTACCTTGCAGGTCAGCTTTGGTGAAACCAACTTTGTTAGCAGGAAATTTCCGAAAGAATTGGATAATAAAAAAGGTTTGGTTAGTGGAGGAAGGTCAGCCGAGAGAGAGAGAGGAAAAATGTATGAAGGATAAAGAGAGAGTAACAGGGGTAATAATTTTAGTAAGGCGGGGATAACGATGAGTTAATTTAAATTAGTTTCTACAGTTAAAAAAATGTACTTCATTCAAATCTTTAATAAAAAGATTGTGGATACATCAGACATTACTGGTAACTACTGTTAACAGGCCTTTGGTTAAGGCGCCATCTAGTGGTTACAGAGGCTCTCAGCATATCAGCAAAACAGAAGTTCAATAAAACAATAAATACATTGCAAAAATCTGATTAAAATACAGTTAAAATATAAAGATTTAGAAAGACAAAAACAACATGTGTAGAGGTTAAATCAGGTTTGAATTGAATGGTTTAAACACTGAGGTCACAGTGAGGTGTGATGAATCACATATACCTTCACAGCCCCGTTCGATCTGCCCGCTGCGGAACAGAGCGTCATTGATGAGGTCTGGCAGACGACCGTTGAGATCCATGGATGCTAAGCAGCCCTGGAAACCCTCGCGAGACACCACCAGCTTGGGCAGGATCTGGTACATGTTGGGCCCCAGACCAGCCACAAACAGATCACCTGCAAAGAGTGGAACAAGACAACTCCAATACATGTTTTGATATATAAAATGTCAAACGTACAATCAAAAATGTCATAAAAAGGTCAAGCTGACCTTTCAGGTCCAGATTTTTGGCTCCGTTGACCACCTGGCTGACAGACTTGGCATCCACCTTTAACGTGTGTGTGTTACTGGCGTCTCGAGTGATCACCACATTGTGCCACTGGTTGTCGTTAAGAGGACTGTCGCTGTTTCCCTTCAGAAGACTCGGTCCGTTTCCCAGGTCAAACACATAGTGGATATACCTGACAAACACACACACACACACACACACACACACACTGAGCTCCACGTCCCAAATCCATCCAAGTGCACTTCACTGAAGAACACTCAGCCTAAGTACACACTGAAGCAAACTCAGATGATCAACTGAGAGGCTTCTCTATCAGATGGCCATAAGAGTGGACACTTGTTTTAAAGAGGCAGAGGTTTTATATTCTGTTAGAGGACAGGCCACAGACCAAGAGGATCAAGCATTTAGATGGACAAGGCTAACCATTCATGTCACGATCCCAGTCTTGTGTGGACTTTTATGTTATTTCCTGTTCTGCGCCATGTTTTGTAGTCCTTTGTAGATTTTCTTGTTGATTAGTTATTATTTTTTAATTATATTCATTATTATTATATTTTATAATTAAGTGTCCCCAACTAAGCAAGCCAGAGAAGACAGTGGCAAGGAACCCAAACTCCATTAGGTGACAGGATGAAGAAAAAAACCCTGGGAGAAAACAGGCTCAGTCTTGTTTCCCTCATCAGCCCCTTGTTATCTTGTGTATAAATACTACCCCAGAGTTTCTTGTGTTCTTTGTATGAAGCAAGCTGAACATGAACTGAACTGTGAATTTCAGAGTAGGTTTGGAGTTGCCAAATCCATATAAATTCAACCTGGTTTAAATAAGTGTGAGGACCTAAAAGTGTGACGTGCAGCAATGGGTAAATTCACATGGGCAAATTTGTCTCTAAAATTCTTTCACTCTAAACTGCTTTAATTTGAAGTGAGAGATACAGGGGGAGTGGCTTTATTGCATCAGATACATGTCACTGTACACTGAAGGTCCAGTTCACTGTACTAATTGGTCTCAAACCCAGAATAAAACCTGCTAAAAACCAATCCACCTTCTTGAGCCTGAAAAAACAAAGTTTGCTCAAACTAATCTGAAATTTGCCTGGGGAGCAACTGAAAGCGGCTTCATGCAACGGGCCACTGGTGTTGTCCTTATGTGGATGTACGGTGTTTGTATTAGTTCCTGTTGTTTTGATTTATCTTGTTCCAGCCTGGATTTACTTCTGTTATCATGTTTTAATAAACCATCTGCTGCATTTGGATCCAACGTCCTGTTTTTACTAAAACAGTCACCATTACAGTGGGACTCGATTTTATCCAACCTTGATTTGATTAAAAAAGTAGGTTTGATTTTGTTGGGTCAACATTATTTTTCCTCTGCCCACACAGTCCTGGTTACATAAAAATAAATTTAAAAAAATGTTTCCGAAGCATAACAATTCAGTACTTTGATGAAAGATTGTCAAAACAAATCAAAGGTATTTTTCTTCAGAATGTTTGCTGATGATTTGTGCACAATATGATAGATAGTAAACTAAAATTTTTAGATTTTATGAAGACTATTTATGCAAGTTTTACTTTTTGATGATTCTTTCCGCATTACAACTTGGTCTAATGAATTATATTTTAAAGATACCTTTTAAACCTATTTGGTATTAGTAACAGAGAAAGACCAACATGTATGCTGAAAGTATAGCTTAATAGGGTTGGCTGGTTCCAGAACTTTTGGAATCGATTCTGTTTTCAGTTTTTTTCATCCATATTAAATCAAGTCAATTTTAGACTTTTTTTTTAAACATTTTATTACAACATATTACAAGTCTGAAATCTCTCTGGAAGCTAAGGTGAAATCCTCTGTAATATAACATTTGCATGGTCATCTTTTATTCACTTAACTCTCGTTTCATGTTGATCAATCGTTTTTAAATCTGTTTTAACTCAGTGCTGATATGGTGTTTTGGTCATCAGTATTATCATTTCTCTCACTCACTGGTCGCCACTTGCAGATGAGAGCAAATCTGTTTGGAGAACAGATTTAAAAGATTTGTGTCACTAAGCTGAAACAAAATACCCACTCCTAGCTTTTCCTCCTACTAATGTAATGACGTATATTACAGCAAGACTCAATGAATGAATCAGTCAGTGAACATGAACAAATCATTTCAGTGAACATATTCAAAAGATATGCATCATTGGGATTAATCAATTTCCCCAACATTAGCTATTCGAGGTCTTCTGGGCTGTGTAGTAGTTTGATAATCTGGGGCCGTGTTCACAGAACATTTTATCTTACCACTAAGAACTCCTATTCCCAGTCGGGGAAATGGGGAAAACTCTGGTTTTGGGCTTTCAGAGCTCGGAGCCCTCGATCCCATCGGAGAGCACGCTAAATATGCTTATTTTACTCCTTTACTGTTTAATCATTTTTAAGTGTGAACTTGTGAAACAACTGCCACAGGTAATATGACATTATTTTCTTATACAGTGAGGAAAATAAGTATTTGAACACCCTGCTATGTTGCAAGTTCTCCCACTTGGAAATAATGGAGGGGTCTGAAATTGTCATTGAGGTGCATGTCCACTGTGAGAGACATAATCTAAAAAAAAAAAATCCAGAAATCACAATATATGATTTTTTAACTATTTACTTGTATGATACAGCTGCAAATAAGTATTTGAACACCTGTCTATCAGCTAGAATTCTGACCCTCAAAGACCTGTTAGTCTGCCTTTAAAATGTCCACCTCCACTCCATTTATTATCCTAAATTAGATGCACCTGTTTGAGGTCGTTAGCTGCATAAAGACACCTGTCCACCCCATACAATCAGTAAGAATCCAACTACTAACATGGCCAAGACCAAAGAGCTGTCCAAAGACACTAGAGACAAAATTGTACACCTCCACAAGGCTGGAAAGGGCTACGGGGAAATTGCCAAGCAGCTTGGTGAAAAAAGGTCCACTGTTGGAGCAATCATTAGAAAATGGAAGAAGCTAAACATGACTGTCAATCTCCCTCGGACTGGGGATCCATGCAAGATCTCACCTCGTGGGGTCTTAATGATCCTAAGAAAGGTGAGAAATCAGCCCAGAACTACACGGGAGGAGCTGGTCAATGACCTGAAAAGAGCTGGGACCACCGTTTCCAAGGTTACTGTTGGTAATACACTAAGACGTCATGGTTTGAAATCATGCATGGCACGGAAGGTTCCCCTGCTTAAACCAGCACATGTCAAGGCCCGTCTTAAGTTTGCCAATGACCATTTGGATGATCCAGAGGAGTCATGGGAGAAAGTCATGTGGTCAGATGAGACCAAAATAGAACTTTTTGGTCATAATTCCACTAAACGTGTTTGGAGGAAGAAGAATGATGAGTACCATCCCAAGAACACCATCCCTACTGTGAAGCATGGGGTTGGTAGCATCATGCTTTGGGGGTGTTTTTCTGCACATGGGACAGGGCGACTGCACTGTATTAAGGAGAGGATGACCGGGGCCATGTATTGCAAGATTTTGGGGAACAACCTCCTTCCCTCAGTTAGAGCATTGAAGATGGGTCGAGGCTGGGTCTTCCAACATGACAATGATCCGAAGCACACAGCCAGGATAACCAAGGAGTGGCTCTGTAAGAAGCATATCAAGGTTCTGGCGTGGCCTAGCCAGTCTCCAGACCTAAACCCAATAGAGAATCTTTGGAGGGAGCTCAAACTCTGTTTCTCAGCGACAGCCCAGAAACCTGACTGATCTAGAGAAGATCTGTGTGGAGGAGTGGGCCAAAATCCCTCCTGCAGTGTGTGCAAACCTGGTGAAAAACTACAGGAAACGTTTGACCTCTGTAATTGCAAACAAAGGCTACTGTACCAAATATTAACATTGATTTTCTCAGGTGTTAAAATATTTATTTGCAGCTGTATCATACAAATAAATAGTTAAAAAATCATACATTGTGATTTCTGGATTTTTTTTTTAGATTATGTCTCTCACAGTGGACATGCACCTACGATGACAATTTCAGACCCCTCCATGATTTCTAAGTGGGAGAACTTGCAAAATAGCAGGGTGTTCAAATACTTATTTTCCTCACTGTATATTTATTAAAGATTTATTGTTGGCGCTTTTGCCTTTTTATTATGATAGGACAGTGAGTAGACAGGAAGCGAAGTGGAAGAGAGAAAGGGGGGATGGGATTGGGAAAGGTCCACGAGCTGGAACTCGAACTCGGGTCACCAGAGCTACCCACAAGGCTATCGGGCCAAATTTTATGTTTTATTCTTCATCATTCAATGCATTTTGCCTGTACATAAATTAACATTTATGTTATGTCATCGCAGATTAAAATCTATAATTCAAAATATTTAATGCATTTAATCTATTAGAGATTAGAATCTGGATGCAGAATAACTTCCTGGAATTGAACAGCTCCCAAACTAAACTGATGCTTATTGGTACAGTGGCGGCTACTCGCAAGGCCGATCACATTAGTTTGGTTGTTGATTCTAGAATGGTGTGTAATTTTTTTTTATCCTCAGTTAACATTTGATGCACATATAAAACACATTTTAAAAAACGCCTTTTACTATACAGGAACCAGGGTTTGAAATTAACTTTTTCACTCACCGACCACTTTGGCTACTAAATTTTTAAGTTACGGGCCATTCAGAACTTCTACTAGCCAAAAAATAAATATATATATATATACAGTATATAAAATTTGGATTTCATACATTCATTTCTTATTCAAACAAAATCCTGTTATCCAGCCATCTCCTCCCTTCCAGATCCTTTTCACCAAAAATGACAGATCAATACAGTACAAAGAACATAAAACAAGTAATAAAAACTCAGTGAGTGTTTTAGCGCAATTTTCTGACGTCATGGGATCACAACACTAAGAGATAGTAAATCTTTTTATGTTTTTTTTTTTTTTTTTGCGTTCCCGAGATTAGACCTTCCTTAACATAATGCCGAAAACCCGAAGTCTCTAGGTGGTCTGGTTGAGGAGGAGATAGAAGTGCAAGATTGGTGCGCACAGACAGAACAGAAATCATGAGTTAACAATCGCAATTTTGTCCGTTGGAAAATTGCGCTAAAAAGTAGGATGCTGGAAAATAACTGTCTTTATATGTCTTTTTGTTAACCAAATGCTTTTTTTCAAGCGCGCTGTTTTTTGTTGCGTAGTGATGGTCATGTTCAAGTAAGCCAGATATGAGCAGATTCTGCGCAATTCGCTGTATTTAATATATCATGATGACTCACGAGTTGAGTATTTGCGTTAAATCAGTGCAGATTTGTCATACACGAACTTCCACGAAGCGAGTAAACATAATAAGTAACACGCCAAATTGGCTAGTGATTTGACAGTGTTACCCACCCCACTTGATTTGTACCCCCATTTGGTGGGTTGGCGGGTGTTAATTTCAAACCCTGACAGGAACATTGCACGACTTAGAACTTTTCTCTCTTTTGCTGATGCAGAAAGGCTTATACATGCCTTCATTACGTTTAGGTTAGATTTTTGTAATGCCTTGTTCTCTGGCCTTCCAGCTAAATCTCTAAGCAAGCTACAGTACAGTGTGTACGGAAAGTATTCATACCCGCGGTAAATATGATCAAAAATGGCTGTAAAAAATAAATCTTTCATTCAAAAAATTTGATCTTTCATTCAAAAAATTGGCAAAAATCTAACCTTTCATTGAAGTAAAAGAATTCAAATTGGGGGGGAAATCACATTATGAAATAAATGATTTTCTCCAAAACACATTGGCCACAATTATTCATACCCCTAGAATGTTTTATGAATAAAATATCTCTGAAGTATATTCCCATTAATATTTACCTTTTTTTAGCACACCAGGGTGACTAGGAACATGAAATTGTCCAGCCATGATTTCTTGTTTCACACGATTTTAAATATGAGGAAACACAAAGGCCAAATTCCCTTAATCATCCATCACAATGTGTAAAACCAAATAATACAGTTCTGATTTGCAGCAAAAGATTGTTGAACGTCACAAAATAGAAAGTGGCTGTAAGAAAATAGCTAAATAATTGAAAATACCCATTTTGACCATCAGGGCAATAATTAAGAAGTTATAATCAAGAAAAATGTTACAAATCTGCCAGGAAGAGGACGTGTGTCTATATTATCTTAATGCACGGTGAGGAATATGGTTTGAGTGGCCAAAGACTCTTCAAGGATCAAAGATGGAGAATTGCAGAGATTAGTTGAGTCTTGGGGTCAGAAAGCCTATAAAAAAAAAAAAAAATCAAACAACCCCTACATCACCACATGTTGTTTGGGAGGGTTTCAAGAAAAATGCTCCTCGCTCATCCAAAAACAAACTCCAGCATATTCAGTGGTCAGACACGACTGGAACTTCAAACAACACAGGGTTCTGTAGTCAGATGAAACTAAAAAAAGAGCTTTTTGACAGCAAACACGCTAGATGGGTTTGGTGCACACAAGGATAAAAAAGTACCCCATGTGTACAATTTAATATACCACTGGATCATTAATGTTGTGGGCCTATTTTTCTGCTGGAGGTCCTGGACTTCTTATTCAGATACATGGCATCGGGGATTATTTCAAATATCAACGGATAAAAAAATCCAAACCGGGCGGCTTCTGCTAGAAATCTTATAATGGGCCATGGTTGGATCTTCCATCAGGACAACGATCCAAAACAAACATCAAAATCAACACAAAAATGTGTTTCGGAGCACAAAAAGCATCTGCCATGAGTGTCCCAGTTCCCTGACCTGATGAGTGGAGTGAACTGAAGAGAAGCACCAACATGGATCTGGGAATCTGAAGGATCTGGAGAGATTCTGTATGAAGGAATGATCGCTGATCTCTTGTCAGGTGTTCTCCAAACTCATCAGGCATTATAGGAGAAGACTCAGAGCTGTTATCTTGGCAAAAGGAGATTGCAAAAAGGTATTTACTAAAAGGGTGTGAATAATTGTGGCCAACGTGTTTTGGAGAAAAACATTTATTTCATAATGTGATTTCCCTCCCAATTTGAATTATTTTACTTCAATGAAAGGTTAGAATTTTGCCAATTTTTTGAACGAAAGATAAAAAAATTTGAATGAAAGATTTATTTTTTATAGCCATTTTTGATCATATTTACCGGGGGTATGAATACTTTCCCTGTATATTCAAAATTCTGCTGCTCGTGTGCTATTAATGGTAGGATTGATTTTAAAATTCTAGTTTGAACATATAAAGCACTACATGAGACTGCATCAGCGCATATTTGCAATCTTATTAGTTTATACACTCCTTTTTCATCTCCGTTCTGCCAACTCTCTTTTACTTCATCAGCCTTCATGTTAACTTAAGATCGTGGGGGAAATAGCTTTTTCATTTAAAGCCCCCAGGTTATGGAATGAGCTCCCTCTCACCATCAGAAATGCATCAACTTTGGGACACTTTAAAAAGTTGGTTAAGACACAGTTATTTAAGGTTGTATTTAATTTACTTTTGCATTCTTCTTATTGTTGCTTTTTGTTTTATTTTACTGCTTTGGGTTTAGTGCCGGGGACACACTTAACGACTAGCTGAAACATTCTAAGACTGAACTGAACACTTACAGTGACGTGCGGTGATGTCTTAAAGAGGCTAGGCACTGAGTTATGAAAGCCAGATTACCTGATTTATTGAATAATTAATAATACATAATAACAGTAAACATTACGCACAAGCGCGGCATATCAAGAAATGTACAAATCAGGATGTATATCGCGTGTATTCTCTCAGTCTCTCTCTCTCTCTCTCTCTCTCTCTCTCTCTCTCTCACACACACACACTCACACACACGCACGCACATCGCACACACACAAGCGCGGCACATGCACACACCACGGGTAACGGTAGTTAATGTCCACTCCAGCATTAGAATGAATGCAACCATTCTTAATCCTTATTGTTGCACAGCGGCCAAAAGTAAAAGTAAAATCACACACTGAATATGAAGGCAAATGGCTTGCATAAATTCAACCATATTTATCAATTCAATATTACGCCCAAAATAGTTTTTGACTCACCAATCGGTAGATTATTTGTAGCCTACATCAAATTCATCCGCCGCCCTGCCTTTCCTCGTGAAGACGTCGATCACAGCTTTGTAAAACTCGTCTTTACGGGCCTTCAGTTTGCAAAGTCTCTGATGACGGCCTTTTAACTCCGGTGCTGTCATTTTGGCTTTGAATTTGGCGCGGGGATTAGGCATGTAGGCTAGCTGTGGTGTAACGTTAATTACGTTAGCTGCGCAAATGTCCAGTAATATCTCGATTTTAATTGGTCCATGTCTGATATGTTACGGAGATGTTACGGGCATACCATATTTACGTCCAAAGGCACAGCAGAGTTGTGCTTTTTGACGTACATGTTAAAGAATACAGGATCGAAGTGCGCATGCGCAACATGGGTTTTTCGCTTGCCGTCTGCAATGAATGGACAGTAAAAGCACTGCTTATTCTACGATTTGTTTTATATTTGATTATGCGTAACTGCTACATTTGTCATCATAACGTCTAAATAACTGGAATAACACACATATTGCATATATAAATCACAATAATAAACAGTAAAAATACAAATACAAGTTTATTATTTAATAAACAATTTTATTTTTGAATTTTGGCAGGGTAGGCAGTGCCTAGTTTGCCTACCCAGACCGCACGTCACTGAACACTTATAGATAGGGATGTCCCGATCCGATCACGTGATCGGAAATCGGGCCCGATCACGTGTTTTCAGACTCGATCGGAATCGGACGTTACCTCCCGATCAGGACTCGGATATATATGTGTATATATTCTCATTATTTTTTAACACATCTATAGTTATGCGGTGGCACAGAGTTAAGCCGGTTTCACACTGCACGCGTTAGCAGAGCGTAAGCAGCGCAGGAGCAGTGCGTATGGTGAGCAGGAGCAGGACACGCGCGTTTTGCTTTCACACTGCTTTGTTTGTCACGCGCGGCTGAACCGCGGGTTGTGTAGGCTACAGACACTCTATAATGGATAAGTTGGCATTGCTTTTTTTCGTTTTCAAATACATTTAAGAAAAAAGACTTGTCAAGAAGCTTATTTTATTAATAATTTCATATAACTTTTGGTTCATCTTTGTTTTTATTGTTCTGGCAACAAGTTTGTTTTTGGACATTTGTTTTCTTTTTAAATTGCTGTTGGTCATTTGATTGACTGTTTAAAACACAATAGATATCATCAATGCACTTTTTGGATAAAACTGCGGTGTATTTTGGCCATGATCAATGTATTGTCACTTTAATTCAGCAAAAGCGGCGCAGCAAAAATAGACTCGGCGCCGAAACGATCGCGGCACTGCTGCTCTGCTACGCACTGCCGCGCCGCCTCTGCGCGCGGTGTGAATGCTCTAAAGCCTGGTTTAATCTGTTAACATGGGCGGCGAAAAAAATACGCGCTGCACGCTCTGCTAACAGTGCAGTGTGAAACCGGCGTAAGAGTTAGGAGTGCAGTTCCTAAAAGCACATTACTGGCTTTGCAAACACTGTAGCACTTTTATTTTTTATTTGTTTACATGCCTGCCGGGTATTTTAAGTTGAGGTGCTATTTGTTTATATATTAGACTTTTTTTATATTTACTGTTGCACTAAAGTCCAAAAGTGAAGAATTTATGTATTACTTGATTGTTCAAGCTACCTCACAGAAGTGCTCTGTTTGTTAACAGAGTTGTTGAATGTTAAAATAAGGTGAATTAAATAAAAAATAAGGAACATCCTGGATCTGTTTTTTCGCTCTTCTTTATTCTTTTTTTATGTATCAAGTATCGGATCGGGACTCGGTATCGGCAGATACTCAAAATCAAATGACTCGGACTCGGACTCGAGGGCAAAAAAACCTGATCGGGACATCCCTACTTATAGACCGTTTCCAACGACTGCAGCAGATTTTAAACACCGACTGTGAACACTGACTGAACGCAACTGTCTCTGGCGCGTTTTGGCATGATCAGTCGTAAGTATCAAATTACATTCATAATTGGCCTTACTAGGGCTGGGTAAAAAATATCGATTTCTCGATTTTAATCGATTCTCATTTTTACGAAACGATATCGATTCTTAAATCCCAAGAATCGATTAGTCATCCTGTTTTCAGTTGATGAAATAATGGTAGGCTATATTGATGCACGCATCCCATCCAATAAATCGCAATAATCTTTGTGCTTTGTTATTACTGATATGAAACAAAGTCTCAGATTTCAAATTACGTCCATTTTCTTACGAAATTCAAAAACATAATTACCGTTTTGGCGCTGTGGGGCGTGAGATCGCTCTGGCTCAGCTCAAGAGAAGCAGCAACGCGGAGCGCACATGATCTTCTCTTCCGCATTAATAACACCAGTTACTGCGCGAAATAAACACGAATGAGCATCTGAAAGTGTGTTAAAAGATAGAGTAGGGCCTACAACTTATCGAAGTCCGTATCATGTCACATGGAATCGCTCAATCAGTGTTTCAACCGTGGAAAGACGTAAGTAAACAATGTCATGTAACGTCACATTTAGCAGCTACCTCAGAAAAACCATATCCAGTGACCATAAACTCGTTAGTCAGCTAGAAAAATTAACTCTAGAGAGGAGCATTTTGCTAAATATATGCACCATATTACATAATCATTATAATTTTTATTGTTCTTCATTATTTAATGCATGTTTGAATAAATCTGGAAAGTTTTTGACAGCCACCATTTAAATTTTTATATTTTCATATAACTTTATTTTTATAAAAATAAATAAAAGTGTATTTTAAGTGTTTGTATACAAATCAGTTAATTTTTACCTTCAATATTATAGTAGGCTAATGAAGCCTAAAGGCTACAATTGACTCCCATAGTTTACAATAATTTTTTTCCCTTTTATTTTCCAGTTTTCCTTGAGAAAATTTACAATGTATTGTACCTGATATCCAAAATAATCGATATTGAATCGAATCGAATCGTAATCGAAATCGAATCGAATCGCAAGCTTGTGAATCGAAATCGAATCGAATTGTGAAATCTGTGTCAATACCCAGCCCTAGGCCTTACAGTCGTTAAGTGTGTCCCCGGTTTAAGAAAAGTGCATTATAAAAATGCATTATTAACATTATTATTATTATTAAGAAAAGTCTCAGCACCCAAGGCCTATAGCCTATCTACCTCTAACTTTTCACAGATTTAGCGCTAAAAATGGTTTGTGAAATACTCTTAGAGCAAAAATTTAGGAGTCCAAAAAATTAGGACTGACAAGCCCATCATTTTTAAGAGTGTCACCTAAATCAGCAAGTTAGGAGCTACTTTTAGCCTTAAGATGTTTTGTGAATAAGGCCCCTGGATTGTATAAAATGAGCACACTTTTAGCCATGTTCCTCCCAACTCCTCAGAATGGATTCTTTATGGGATAGATTACCAGCCTTACATGTCAACCTCAATAAAATAGCCAAATAAAAAAATAAAATATGGAAAATGGAATAAAAAATACTTTGAACCCTCTTCTTCCACTCACCCTTTGACAAGCTCCACAGCAATAAAATCATTCCCGTCTCCACTGTTGAAGAGAATGAAGCCGTCACCCGAGGTGGTTTTGAACTGAAAGAACAGGTGCATGGTGCTATATGCCTGGAGCGTAGCAAGACCCAGATAGCTTCCTTTGGTCTTGAAGGTAACAGGATCGGCCACAATGGAGCGCATGCCGAAACGAGCATTTAGCTCACAGAAGTCGATGTCCCCGTTCTTGCACATGTCGATGTAGAAAAGGCCGTTGAACTTCAGGCCTTGCAGGTGACCAATGAAGTTGGATGGAGCCGTGGAGGCAAAGCGCCGTTCTGTCAGAATCCCGGTCTCAATGTTACTGAACTCCAGCCGAGTGTGGTCACCATTCATCTGACCTGTGAAAGAAGAGTAGGAGGTGGACTAAGTGATGGACTAATGCATTATATAGGGGGCAGATGCTTATGGTCTGTTAAGTTTATACTGCATTCGTACCTTCTGCCACATCATCATCCACCATGAGTTTGAGGTTTTTACCCCGCCGCATCACTCTGACTGAGTGCCAATCATTGTCATTCACTTTCTGGCCAGCATACAATGTCTCCGGGCCTTTACCTGAGAATGATGTGTGTCAGTTAGTGTTTACACACACTAGCATTGTAAATCAAATTTCTGGCTTCTCATCATTTTAATAAATCATACCATGTATAAAGGTCACACACTCGTATGTGAAAAAAAAAAAAAATCTTTTGGTATGCATTTTCAAACTTCTGTCATAAAGATGATAGACCACAAAATATTTTAAGTGAGGTACATTGAGAACGTCAATAATTCAGTGATAAGTCAGTCAAGTATCAAATCAACTATTTAAACTGCTGTTACTCAGAAAAAGGTGAAAACATGAAACAAAACCAAAGTATGGCTGAGGTATGTGTGGAACAGCATATCCACTCTGCAGAAATGTTAAAGGGTTAGTTGACCCCCAAAAAAATTAATTATCCTATAATTTACTCACCCTCAAGTCAGCCAAACACAATCGGAGTTATATTAAAAAATATCCTGGCTCTTCCAATCTGAAAGAAGAAAGTCAGGTAACCCTTCCTTTTACAGTCCCCTAATTACTAGGTATTTACCTGGTAAATATATGGTAAGTTATAGTTGGTTATTGGTAATTACCACAGGTAACAAGTATGTAAATGCAGAGAAACTACAAACTAATTACTAGGTATTTACCGGGTAAATATATGGTAAGTTATAGTTGGTTATTGGTAATTACCACAGGTAACAATTATGTAAATGCAGAGAAACTACAAACTAATTACTAAGTATTTACCTGGTAAGCATATGGTAAATTATAGTATTTTAGTGTGTAATTACTTAAGGTGATTAGTATGCAATTACAGAGAAACTACAGGCATGTGATTGGCTAAGGACAAAAAAGCCCGAACTGAACTGCCCGCAGGAAATCAAAGCCAAGTGTCTAATCCACTGCGCCATCAACACCATTCTATAATAATAGTAGTAATAATAATTATAACAACAATGACAATAACTTATTTGAATTTTAAAAAATATTATCTTTTTACCAAACCTATACTGCTAAATGTGCAACATCCAACTTTTTATGACACATGACAACAACTTATTTAAATTTAAAAAAATTAAATATATCTTTTTACATTTTTTTTTAAACCAAACTTAAACTGCTTAATGTGCAACATCCAACTTATTATGTCATGAGCACAACTTATTTGGTGGATGTGTAACAGTGGGAATCAAAAGCAAGTGTCTTGTCCACTGCTCCATCACCACCTCTCTCTTTATATAGCCTACACTACTACACAGAAATAACATACAATTAAATTATGCTTATTTTAAATGTATTGTGCAGGCTAGGTATACAAAAATATAGGCTTTTAATAATCTTTCAGTGCGCGAAACCATGATAATATGAAACGCTTTAAAACAGAGCGCACAAAGCGCGTATGCGCATCGCGGGCGCAGAATGATGTGCTCAAAGCAACATGGAGTCACAGTGTTCAGCGCTGCACAAGTGCGCATTTAAAAGTTCACGGCACAAAGCGAAGAAATGTAGATCGCACAAATCTTAGTGTATATCTGTCCAACAGTTTATTGATCATTTGTTTCTTCACAGTTTTAAATTCCAGTTATTGTGCGTTTGATGCCGATTCATAGTCATTGTGATGTGTGTGATCTAACAGGCACACGGTAGCGAGTCGTTTAAAAACAGCAACAAACTCCAACAAAATAAAGTCATTGTATGCAAATCCACAGCCTTTTCTCTACAGATCAAGCATTATAATGTGGATATATTATTGGAGAGTTTTACCCATAGACAGTAAAAGAAATGGACACAGCGACCCCATTGGATTCAACGGAGACAAAGTGAAGCCCATTAGAAACTCTTACTTCCTGGGGGTCCAGCGTACTGCGCAGACTCAAGCTGAGCTTGACGACGTAGATGTGACGTGAGCAAACCGTCTGTCTTCTAGTAGCTGTGCCAAGAAAAATCTGAATCATTCCCTTCCGAAACTTGCAGAGACGGAGAGCGTGAGTAGGAGCTGTCCATGAGCGAGGAGCAGGAAAAACTTTTAGTAGGTGTTCTGATTAATTACTTTGTCATTTTGCCTCCAGGTCCGATTGCGCGCGAGCTTCTCCTCCGGTCCATACGGTAATTTCTTACTGTGCGACAGAGAGTCGCGTGGCTGTGACGCAATCGTTAGCCTACTTTTACAAAAACTGCTTCTACAGGGCCATAACATAAGCTACAAGGTAATGGAGCATTTTATACATTGTCGTGTTTCTTTAGAAATAAATAATGGACAAATGGAGTCTTTAAACGCCTCAGATGTGAAGTTATTCGCTGTCAAAGTGACGCCAAAATGAATGGGAGTCAATGGGATGCTAACTGCAGGTGGGGTTCCGTTAGCCAATGGCGGCGTCCGGGGGTACCTTCAAAATAATACAAATCCCTGCACCCTTGGTTTTACCGTGCATCCTGCTGTAACCGGAAGAGGCGCGCGCGCTGTTTGAATACTGAATGGAGAATGACAGCCGCAGAGGAGGGAAAACCATAGACAGTAAAAGAAATTGACACAGCGACCCCATTGGATTCAACGGAGACAAAGTGAAGCCAATTAGAAACTCTTACTTCCTGGGGGTCCAGCGTACTGCGCAGACTCAAACTGAGCTTGACGCCGTAGATGTGACGTGAGCAAACCGTCTGTCTTCTAGTAGCTGTGCCAAGAGAAATCTGAATCATTCCCTTCCGAGACTTGCAGAGACGGAGAGTGTGAGTAGGAGCTGTCTATGAGCTAGGAGCAGGAGAAACTTTTAGTAGGTGTTCTGATTAATTACTTTGTCATTTTGCCTCCACGTCCTCCCGATTGCCCGCGCGCTTCTCCTCCTGTCCATACGGTAATTTCCTACTGTGCGACAGAGAGTCGCGTGGCTATGACGCAATCGTTAGCCTATTTTTACAAAAAATGCTTCTACGGGGCCATAACGTAAGCTACAAGGTAATGAAGCCTTTTATACATTTTCGTGTTTCTTTAGAAATAAATAATGGACGAATGGAGTCTTTAAACGCCTCAGATGTGAAGTTATTCGCTGTCAAAGTGACGCCAAAATGAATGGGAGTCAATGGGATGCTAACAGCAGGTGGGGGACCGCTAGCCAATGGCGGCGCCCGGGGGTACCTTCAAAATAATAGAAATCCATGCCCCCCTGGGGAAAACGAGTTTCCGTATACTTTATTGATGTAAATAGACTTCTGTCCCTCACATTAAGCTATGAAATAGGCTTCAGATGAATTTGTCACCCAAAATGACGTGAAAAAACCGCCCGGTGTGGCCCTGTTGCGCGGGGACGGCGATTGTGGTTCCGTCCCGGGTTACCATGGTGACGGCTGTGAGATTTTTTTTTTTACAGATCTGCATGATTCACGTAGGTCACATTTTCAGGGCGGAAAATCTGGAATTCCGGATTAAAGGCACAATATGTAACTTTTTTGCTTTAAAAATAGCAAAAATCACTATATCTATGTTATATATTTTTTTAGTTGTGTACTTACATTATCCCGACTGTTTCCAACAACTTTCAAACCAGGAGAAATTTTAATTTAATTCAAAGACACGGGACGTTTCTTTATTTCCGTTTTGTCGCAGTCAATGGCGTCATATCCGCGTTGTCCCTGGTTTCCGCTCGTGCTGCCATGGTAACCAGAGTTATGAACCAGAGCCCTCTGATAGTAACCAAGACGACAGACGTGGACCACTGTAGTTCGCAATGTCTATCTGCACGATGTTGTTGTTTCGTTCAAACATTATGGACCATGGCAAGCAGACTTTGGATAAAAAAGAACTAAAACGAGAATCAATATCAGCGCGGTATTTTCGAGATGCCGAGAGCTCCCATAGACAGTATATAAACGAGAGCTCCACGTCCGAGACTTCGACCGCTCCTACATGTAACGTTACTTTATTAAACAGGTGAGCACATTTACATAAAACTAATCAATGTTATATAGTTCAACAATGATAAAATGTCAGAATATGATCTGTATGTTATTCTAATGTTGATCTAGCTTACTGCTAGTCTCATACAGACAGACTAACACATACATTTCAACACATTCAAATGCAGTTTAGTGTGCTAGTGTAATGTTAGACCAAGTGAAACAGCGCTGCGTTACCTCACAAGTTTAATTTGTCTAATAAACTGACCTGTGAGTAGTAATTCTGCGTGTAGTTCGGTAGAATGAAATGTCCATATTCCTTTTATATCCGCGGGACTCGCGTCGCGTTTGGAGCTGATAGCTGTCTCTTAGCAATCCCGAACTGCTTCATATCACAGTCATGATAAAAGCATCGATGTATTCAGTCATCCATAAACATTATTAGATCGGTCGGCTTGACGTTGACGACAAGATCCATAATTCTTAGCAAATGTTGCGTCATCAAACTACGCCTTTGTTATTGTAAATAGGTTAGCGACCCCTAGTGGAGAAAAAATCCCATACTGTACGTTTAATCCGGAAAAATCACATCCCTGAAACTACCAGGGAAAAAAAACACCACTGTTAAATATCAACTCAACAAAGTACTGTGTACTTGTTACCTGTTTAGGTTGGTAATAACAACTGTACTGTAAAATGAAGCCTTGTTTATTTCCATGGTATTACCGGAATTGTACCATATAACCTGATCATTCCCTTTTCCATATAGTCACAATTTTTTTACCTCGTATGTCCTGCAACGTTACCAAGGAAAACATGACAATTTACTCAGTAACGTTAAGTAAAGTGCAACTGTACTGTAAAAGGAAGCCTTGTTTATTTCTATTGTATTACCAGACTCTTACCACATCCTTTGCTACTGCTTAAATATTTTTGAAATCACAAACTTTTACAATGTGTGTTCTGCAACTTAACTAAAACATTCCAGCCTGGTCTCATTAATACGTAGTATTAATACGTAATTGTCAAAGATAGAAAACTACATAGGCTACAATTATGAAGAAAAACAACATACGTGTAATCACAATAATTAATTTATTGCGAAAATGTCAAAACCGGTACCAAAAGTCGTTCACATGACGATGTGTTGCAGTCACAGTCCTCTCTTTCAGTATATAATAGTTTTGAATGAGGTACAGAGCAGAATTTAAGTTATTAATCCATGAAAATGTTAATCCGGCTTCGCTCTGTGTGAAGGCGCGCGCGCTTCTCCATTTCAAATGTACTACATTTAATGTAGTTTACCGACTGAAATACGGCATGTCGCAATCTGTGACGAACATGGACGAACAGGCGAGAGCCAATGAGCGTTTGATATCACTGCCGTAAAACATGTCGTAACGCTTCTTGAGGGCACAATTTTTGAATTTGAATTCATCACGAGCGCGGGATTTGACAGTTAGGCCGGTGACACACTGGATGCGTGGCGTAAGCGTCTCAGCTGCGTGGCGTGTCCGTTTTTATTTCGGCTCCCATGTTAACAGGTTAGAGCTTGCACACTGCCTGCGTGACACGCGCGACTCAGGCGCGGCACGAGCCGCGCGGAAAACGCGTGCATGCTAGAAATAGAACCGACGCACGCAAGCGTCTTGGAAGCGTTTCCAAGCAAAATTGAATAGGAAAAGATATTTATATGACATTTTGACACGAATACATATTAATAAATGTCATTTTGATGTTTGAAAGTGTCTAGGGTTTGACATAAATGCAAATATAAATGCAATTTAAAAAAATATTGATTTTCAAATACTGCACCTGTCAATACAGAACGAAATATTCTGTAGCCTATTTTGCCGTTAACACTGCCGACGTTGTCTTTGCTGCTATATATTTATGTTTAACATGAAGTATCCTTCCACAACTCTCTCCCCATATGTCAAATATATCACCAATGAGGCTTATCTTATGTCACCTAGCAGCAGCAGCGCCGCGTCAGACACGCTTCTGGTGTGCAAAGACATGGAAAACGCCACGCACACGCCACGCAGCTGACACGCAACAGAAACGCCACGCTCACGCCACGCAGCCAGTGTGTCACCGGCCTTAGGATAAAGGGCTGAATTTGGATCTCTTTCTTGCAAACGTATGGATTCTAAAGATTTGGATTATATCAAGTATAATAAAATTGATGTCTTTTGTGAATTTATGTTGGGTTTTGGTGTATTATTTTTATATTGGAGAAAACGCATTTTGTCTCACTGTAAATAAACTAAATATTAAAATGGTTAAACGATTAAATAAGGTATTTTTTAAGGCTTTAAAGTGTATTCTTGTTTAACTGCATGTAGGCTAATCGTTTTTGTGCTGTTAATACGTAAACATTTTACATTTTAGTGCTGTAAATACGTCAGTATTATACGTTTCTGTGTGTATAAAACGTAAGTAAATGTACGTATGGTAGAATTACACTTTACGTAAAAATACACACGTATTCTCATGAGATCACGTTGAACATTCTCAGTAAGTAAAGTGAAACTGTACTGTAAAAGGAAGCCTTTTTATTTCCATGGAATTACTGGGATCTTACCCAATAATCTGTAATAGCTACGTAGCTATTACAGATTATAGGGTGAGATCCCAGTAATTCCATGGAAATAATAAGGCTTCCTTTTACAGTACGGTTGCACTTTACTTACTGAGTAAATTGTCATGTTTTCCTTGGTAACGTTGCAGGACATACAAGGTAAAAAATTGTGACTATATGGAAAAGGGAATGATCAGGTTATATGGTACAATTCCGGTAATACCATGGAAATAAACAAGGCTTCATTTTACAGTACAGTTGCACTTTACTTACTGAGTAAATTGTAAAAACATCTGCAAGAACATACCCAGTATTTATGTGCCATGACATTAGGGAAAACTGTTCCTGCGGGGTAGTTACCAGGTAAGTGTAAGGTAAATTATTTGATAAACCCTCTATAAATGGGTGTAGCAATGAACAACAACTATGTAAGACAAGGTAATTTATTGGAAACTACTGTCTTAATTTCAAGATAGTAATAAATAAACATGGACTGTTACCAACATAACCCTAGGATAACTACAAACCTAACTTGAATTGATGGGTAATACTGGAGGTGTTTCTAAAAATTGGCTGCCTACATTCTGGGGAAGTACACAATTAAATCTGAGTTATTACCAACCTAAACAGGTAACAAGTACACAGTACTTTGTTGAGTTGATATTTAACAGTGGTGTTTTTTCCCTGGTAGTTTCTCTGTAATTGCATACTAATCACCTTAAGTAAGTACACACTAAAATACTATAATTTACCATATGCTTACCAGGTAAATACTTAGTAATTAGTTTGTAGTTTCTCTGCATTTACATACTTGTTACCTGTGGTAATTACCAATAACCAACTATAACTTACCATATATTTACCTGGTAAATACCTAGTAATTAGTTTGTAGTTTCTCTGCATTTACATACATGTTACCTGTGGTAATTACCAATAACCAACTATAACTTACCATATATTTACCAGGTAAATACCTAGTAATTAGGGGACTGTAAAAGGAAGGGTTACCGAAAGTCATATACACCTAGGATGGCTTGAGGGTGAGTAAATTATGGGATACCTTTCATTTTTGGGTGAACTAACCCTTTAAGTATATAATATGCTAGTAATCTGTAGTGCTATGTGCCCTATATGTGTTATATGCTAGTAATCCACTCCAAACATAGAAGTAGGCATTTATTTTTTAAGAGTGCACTCATACAAATATACTAATAAAGACTGAGTAGAATTAGCCCAAAGCACTGATTGTTGTACAGATTTATTTGGCACCATTAACATAAACTGCTCAAATATATAGATTTTTCAGACTTCAAATTAGAGCATGAGGCAAAGTGCCCCTCTAAATGCACTGTAGAATTAAAATGGTTACTGTATTACCTCTTTCTTTACAGCCATTGTGCTTTTAATTGGAGAATTAGCTTAATAAACAACAACCTTTAATTGAAACAAGCTCTACAAAGACGACTATCTAAACGACCTGCCCTGTGTTTATACACATCTACACAAGTTTAGAGTTTTTATAAGTTAGTTAAGTTAGTTTAAGGTTGATGGTGACGTAACACTTGAGCAATGACGGTAATTAAATTACACCACATTATAGCAAATTACTTTAATTTAGCAATACATTTGTTTTTCTCTGTCATTTATAGAGACACAAAGTCTTTTCCCTTCATTATAACAATTATACTTAATAGTGAACAAATGTCTTCAATGAGACCTCCTCAGATTTGAATGTGACTCAATGGATGATTTGGTGCTCTGACGCCACAAGCGAAGGAAGACTAGGAAGACTATTCTGATTCACACAGAACACTATCGAACTGTTACTCAGTGGAGTGTTACAATGACTGCAGACTAAGATAGTCTGCCTTGATTCAAGACGTATCTTTCACATGTTCTCTATAGATTTAAAAATAAAATAAAACATCTGTAGTGTCATGTCATAAACCAAGCAAAACAGCTTTAAAAACGGAATAATGTTACAACATTTGATTAGAGCAAAATAAATAAATAAATACAATAAAAAATAATAATAAAAAAAAAAGTGCCAACACTTTACAATAAGGTTCATTAGTTAATATATTAAATACATTACAGCAATACGTTACTGTATTTGTACTGTATAATCTTTGTTAATGTTAGTTAATATAAATACAGTTGTTCATTGTTTGTTCATGTTACTTCACAATGCATTCATTTATGTTAACAAATACAACTTTTGACTTTAATAATGCATTAGTAAATACTGAAATTAACATCCACAAAGATTAATAAATGTTACAGAAGTGCAGTTTTAGTTCATGTTAACAAATGTAGATAACTAAGTAAGGGATAATGTACATCCAGCTGGTTGTTCTCTCAAAATAACCCCCCGACAGGGTGATGAGGGGGCTGGGGGATTCCATCAGCAACCGGCTGGATGTACATTCTTCCACTTGTTACACGGCTACTTGTCACATAAGTAAATAATTAGACACAAAATATTGATCTGAGTCTAAGAATTTTATTAGCACTTTAAATGTGAATCACTGAACGTGATTTCAGATTAAACTGTTTTAAAATCATACCTGTTTGTATCTCATAATCCAACAGTGTATAAAACAATAGTCACAAAATGGCAGCAGCTGCGCTTGTATGAAACGAGAGAGCGAGTCCACGATACTGGATGGCATAATTAAATAACTGTATACAAAATATTGATTCGACTGAGTTTAATATTTTATTAGTTCACCAAATGCTGTGTAATAATGTTAACTAATGAAACCTTATTGTAGTGTTACCAATGTAAGTATACTTAAATGTAATCACTTTTATTGACAATAGCAATGTTTGATTAAGTGCGTAGAAATAGTAACTTATGTATTTTGCAATGCTTTACGAAAGTAAACCATTAAAGCTGAGCCCAATTTATTTTGTTAACATTTTCAATGTTAACAACAATCTTATTGCTGGGTTGTTGAAGATAAAATCAAAACAACTTTCTACAAAACTTATGGTAGGCATGTATTAATTTGATTAAAATCTATTTATTTCTGGAGAAAATGAATGGGATTTTACTTGAGACCAGACATTTGTGCTCCACAGGAAAAATAAATAAATAGGGGGAACAACCTCACAAATCTCTGCTAAAGAATGGGATGAGGAACGGGAGACTTTTAGATGAGTAAGAGCAGTTATATTTTTCCAGAAGAGCATTACAATTTTTTTAAAAACTGCATTATTAAAAAAAGAAAAAAAAAAGAAGCTTAAATATTAACATTTTAACAGCATATAAAACATGGACAAGGATGTACACTACCAATCAAAAGTTTGGACTTTATTAATTTAGCTTTGTCATATACTTAAAAACCCTTTGATTTAAAGGCTTAGGCCGTTTGTTATGCTTAATTTGTGTTCATAATCATTACATACTATTAAAAAACTGCAAACAAGAATAAACACATTAACATGTGTACATCATTTTATGTATTTATTACTGTTAGTCAAACGCATTAAACTTTTAATAATAATAAATAATATAAAACAAAATTTGTACTTATTTATATAAATCTATATAGTATTGTCTCTCTATATTTTATGTAGTGCACTATATATAGTGGATAGGGAGCGGTTTCGGACACAGCTTAAGACACTAAAACTGAAATGTAACATTTCAAGAAAGTTTGAGCTGTGGAGCGGTGAATGAAAAATAGCACACGAGAGAAGTTATTTAGGGCTGTTTAAAAGCATCCCATGATACACCTCATGAAGCTAGTTATTCTGGGCAAAGAGTGTTAAATTTGGAGAAATTCAAATAAGATATTTTGAGATTTTGATTTATGTAACACTTTGCCATACTTCTATTTGTGTTATATCATAGCTTTGATGACTTTACTATTAATCTAAAATATGGCCAGATTATAATAAAGAATGCATACGATTGAGTCCAAACTTTTAACTGCTAGTGTAGGTTAGCAACACTGTTTAAAACATTTGCTAATACTTTGACTGTATATGGAAAATAATTAACACATAATTTCATTAGCTAAGGACTGAGTTTCTTACAGCATTCATCTAAAAAAAATCCGACAGGTTAAGAAATGAGTAGAACAAACTGAATAAAGACTTACTGGTGTTACAGTTTATCCTGCCACAGTCTAGATGGGGAAGAACAAGTGACAGATGAAATCGCATCCTTCAAGGATACAGCTGCAGACATCCAACAACAGAAACACCACCTTCTGGGGACGAGCACATGAAGCGGCGGCCATTCTGGACTCTTTTCCAACAGCTGTTTGAACATTCTGGACAATATTTTCTGATATACTGTAACTCGTTTTGCCAATTTGATCCAACGTATCTATGTTAAATGTGTATATTTGTGTTATTATTAACATGTAGCTTAACATGCAGAGACAATTATAAGTAAACCATTCTTAAGGAAGATTTCTACAAAATTCAAAACATTTTGGCTGTATCTAAATATTGTTCTTATTGTCTCTCATTTTGAGCATCCAGACTAGCCAGATTTTAATGAATATAGTAATAATCCATTTAAAATGGCTGCCTGCTTTAAGCCAAATGGATTCATCAACCTGGGTATTCTTTGTCTTTCTTTGTTAATTATCTTCCAAATTACTGGTCACCAACTGTAAGAGGAATTAGACAAAGAACTGCAGATTTTTATGATAATTGGAACTGTTATCTGGGCTGGAATCCATATGGCCATTTTTATCATGTGCCGTCAACCGCAACAGAAAAGTGGGAGCAAACAGCCTCGGTCCAAAAAGCACCAGCACCACACAAACTTGTAGCATGTTCTTCATATATATATATATATATATATATATATATATATATATATATATATATATATATATATATATATATATATATATATATATATATATATATAAATAAAATAAAATAAACAGACAGTCATCTCAATTAAGACAATATACTGAACTAGTGCAATGGATACTGAATGTTCTGGTTATTTACACTAACTGTATGAATGGAAAATTACAAATTGTAGCACTAAAACTAATTGATTTGACTATTGAATTTACTGAAATTACTTTTAATTTTGATGTTGCAATATATTTAAGATATGGATCATCTGGCCCTTTCTTCCATCTGGACATGGTGTGCATATGGGTGGATGTTAGTAGAAATGACTGTGTGTGTGTGTGTGTGTTGTGGCCACGAGCTGCAGGTGTGCTGGATGCTCTGGTCTCGGGCTGTTTGCTTACAGGGCCGCAGGCTAAAGGCCGTTGAAGGGTTGAGTACCATCTTTAAACAAGGCATGATAAATGCCGATAAGAGCGAGGGATGGGGATGGATACATATTTTCCTGATAACGTGACCAAAATTGTTGTGCAGATGTGCACCTGACTGTTAAAACCACCTTACCATAAGAAAAACAGCAGACACAAATACTGAAAAAGTATCACAAGGGGCAGTCCTGTCCACAGCATATCATTTAGGGCTGGGTGATATATTTTATATGTATATATGTGTATATCACTATGACTTTAGCATGTTTTTTTTGTTTTTTTGTTTTTGTTTTTTGGCCATTTAGTTTCTTGTCTGTGCCAGTAGGCAAGTTTCACACCCATTCCTTGTGTCAAAAAGTTTACAAAGAACTTTTTGATAAATATTGTATGTTTATCATTTGTAGGGTGGACAAATTTTTTATTAAAATAGAAAAATGCAAAATAGAATAATGTCTCAGACTTTTGGACACAAATGCATATAGGTATATTTTGTTGTTTATTACTATGTATTGTCATATTGAAGTCTTTAAATTAAAGTGATTAGAATTCTTTCTTGTTTTCATTTTGTAAAAACAATTTGAAACATAAAAAAACTTTATTATAAAAAAAAAAGATTTTCACAAACTTTTTTCACCAAAGACAGACAGACAGACACATAGACACATAGATAGATAGATAGATAGATAGATAGATAGATAGATAGATAGATAGATAGATAGATAGAGATATATCGCCCAGCCCTAATATAAATGCTGCTTTCATTTCATAAGATTTTAAATAATCAAATTACTCAGATTTTTAAACCATTGTTTCTCCAATGCGAGTAAATCAATGAGCATGTGTATGAGAATGACTGCCGCAGATGTGTTGCTTCGATCATGAGGTCAGAGGTTACGTGAGACAGTGATGAGAGAGCGCGTCGGTCCACATCACCCGCAGACAAAGCAAGAGAACGAAAAACAAACTGGAGCAATCCATGCAGATCAACACAACAACAACAGTTTAGTTGTAGTGTAAGAGAGATGATAACATCCAGTAACTTGCAAATATAATAAATAACGGACGATCGAGGAAGAGAGAATGGTAGAGAGAGAGAGAATGTCAAATATAGCAGAATACAATACCTAAATTGACGGTCAGTCTGACACGGCCGCTGTCCAACTCTAGTCGCAGTGTGTCTGCGGACTCACGTGATGTGGCAGCCATCAAGAGGCCAAAGGCACGCTGGGACATAAACCGCAGAGACACGTCCTCTGCTTCTGTGTGTATTACCGTCGGCATCACCACCTTCATATACATACTGCCATCATAGCTTAGGATAGACGCCTCTGTGGAGAAAACAGACACACACAATAAATAAAGATCAAAAGATCAAAGATCTTGCAAAGAGTCCTTTAACTGGACTTTATTCACACCAAGTCAATTCAAATGTGTTCAGTGATTTAAACAAAACAATGCGTTTCTATTAAGTCTTTCACACTTGAGTTCAAAATATCAAACTTTAATGATTTGTTGTTCACACCAACTTGGTGTACAAAAGTTTTGATATGAAAACATGCTTATGAATGTGTTTTGTTTTATTTGGTCACATCAAAAATTGTGTGAAAAGGCCTTTACACATTTTTGTAACAAGTGATCAATGGTGAATGGTTAAAAAAAAAAATTAACAATTTATAAATGGTGGCACATTTAGTGCCCATTCGAAAAAGTGTTTGTAATTTTGTTTGTAATGAAAATGTGCCAGAGTAAATTTCAGCAATAGATTGTAAAAGTCATATAACACAATATACAGTATATATATTTTTTTTTTCATTTTAAGGATCAAAAGTGGGTGGAACATTTTCATGAAAAAATAAATAAATTATGACATTAAATGACTTAACATAAATGACTTTAAAGTATTAAAGTGCTGAATATATATATTTTTGATTTACCCGGGCAATTCTGGTGACAGCGCCACCTACAGGTTATTAATTTTTTCAGATTTCATGGCTTTTATTTATTTTTTGCTCACCAGCCACTGTGGCTAGTGGTTTACCAAAGTTATTAGCCTCTCAGAATTTTCACTGGCCATAATTTTGGCATTGATACCATGGGGAAAAAATGCTTATAGATTTTTTTTGTGTGTTAGCTCATAATTTGACAGCAGGCTGCTTTCACTTTAAGACCTCTCACACAAATCCATTATACTGTTACACATGCATTTCTTTTTCAACTGTTTAAGTTAACTTAAAACATAACTGACTGTGTTTACGTGAATACTCGCCAAGACCAGCATTTTGACATTATTTTGTTGGTGTCATTGCGTTCTTTGGTTTATGCGGATTCCAAAAATATCTCTCTTTTTTTTTTTTTTCATTTTCCACAATTTTGCTTGTCCACCATTTTGAAGTATATGACAAACAGCTTTTTTACTACTCCTCCAACAAATGTTGTCCAATTTTGTCCAAATTACATAACAGATTTTTGATATTTGCTCCCATTACAGAGAATAACCTTTCTGAAATCAATCAGGTTTGTGTTTGTTGTCTTATGCTATTTTAGCTTAGCATGCTAATCGGTTGGCAAGCTAAACATTTGTCATTCTTGCTAATGTGGCTCTTCTACTAATCAGGCTACCAGTGAGCATTAGCGGCAGTTACGTTGGCTTCACATTCTAATCGGCTAACATGCAGACTAATGCTTTTGTGAGTGCATTGTCACACTGGAAGCACTCCTTGCTATCAAGTTAAATACGTGTCCTCTGCCTGGTGCTCCGTGTTAAGCAAAGCACACTGGTCCAATGATTTGCAGCTATATTTCTTGTTTATTTTTATTTTTTTATTTTTTTCAATGAAACAACATATTGAAATATATGTTTTTGTAAATTCTCTTACGTATGCATAAATTATTTTAGTGACAAGTCAAAATTATTTTTATTCTTATGCCTTGATTCTTATCCTTGTAATTCATACAAATCCTTTCAACCACCTTAACACACACACAACAACCCCACCAATCTACATTTACTAGTGCTGTAGTGTAATAAATATACTGCATAATGCCCTCTTTTCTTCATATTCCCACCTTCCTATAGTATAAAAACTAATGATAACACGATAAAGATCTCTTAATGCAACACTGTCACCTCTAAGCCACAATCCACAGTTGTTTGTTTTTGTGCCGTCTGCTCTATCTATCAGTTCCTTCTCTGACCACAGAGGCGCTCCTCACACACACAAAGAACATTTCTAACAAAGTCTCCCATTTCCATTCAAATAACCGGACAAAACGCTACAGCACAGAGCTGAGAGGAGATTCGGGGGAAATGGATTTAAAAAGGCAACCAGCCGTGAAATACCTGCCTGGAGTTTTAGAGGTGAAGAAAGAAGAAAGGGCCTTTGGCTGATAGAGGAGCTGACTGCCTTTGTGTAATGATGGAGGAGTCTGTATTTTACGCACAAGTCATTGTGCGGAAAATAATGTGCATTACACGCATGTACAGCTGTCATGTAATATGTGATAGGACACATTAAACAAATCCGTCAGGCTGGCGGCGCAACAAGGAGAGGAACGTGACATAATTAAAGTGACAAATATTAAAACATCATTACTTAAGGCTCAATTTGTTTCGTTATTTTGCAGTTATGAGCCGTGGCAAATTGTATTAAATATTAATTGTATTAAGTTATATATATATATATTTGTTTGAACTACTATCTTTTTACTAATGTAGTTCTGACTTTTTTTTTTCTTTTTTTTTGTGAAAAGGTTTAATTTTTTATTTACAGATAAGGACAAATCTGTATCCTTTGCATATAATTAATTTGTCTTTGTTCATGTTGATTGACTCTAAGAACAACAGGGTTGCATTCAAGCAACTCTATTAGCATATATTAATTCATAAATAACAATCAATTTATCATACATTAGAAAACTAGCTTCCCTGCTGACACTGTTACTGCTGAGTGTCGAGGGAGCTCTTAAGCATTAATGTAGAGCGTATTAACCACCTGTATTTAACCACTAGCCTTTCTCAAAACAAACTGAGCAGACACTATCGACAGGATGCTATGTCTTCCACACCATATCGAAGTGTGTGTGTGTGATTGTGCTACTCAAAAACACACACACACACACACACACACACAAATATTGCACAGCACAGCTGGATGTTTTGGGGAGATATCAACAGCTCCAAAGCTCATTTTGACTGGCAATGAGGAGATGTGCGTTTCCAAAGGGGCTTGCTGGAAATGAAAGTCAGCAGCACTTTACATAATTACCAACCAAATTGCCAGTGACAACGGGAGGGGGAGGTTATTAGCATGAGTGCTACGACACTCCACTGTATAGACTAGAGAACAATCTGTGTTTACAGGTTACACAAAGACTGTCTCTTCCGTGACTGGAGAATTTCAATAACCGATGAATAGCAAATTACATGAAAAAAATATATGTAAATAATATAAATAAAATAAATAAATAAACAAGAAATAAAAAGGAATGTATAGCAAATATAATATAACAAATATTTTATACTATATATTAATTATTGTAAGTATATATAATGTATTCTTTAAATAATTTCAAGACACCCTTAAAAAATAAATTCATGTTTTTTTTTTAAATACATAAATGACCAAAATAGATAAATAATCATAGTATATGCAATAAATAAAACCGTAACTTAAAGGTGCAGTGTGTAATTTTTAGCAGCATCTAGTGGTGAGGTTTGCGAATTGCAAACAGCCAGTCACTCACGGCCTATCCCACAAATTGCAAACTCGAAGGAGAAGCTACGGTGGCCGACGTAGGATCGGAAGATGTCGTCGTCTGAGTCTGAGTCAGCAGAGAGTAGCAAGTCAAGCAATGAGGTTTCTTTATATTATATTTTATATTAAATTATATTTACTTAATTATTCAGTAAAACCACGTTATTGCGATTGTTATTTTTACTTGTTCATCATTGTGTTAGTCTTTTATTCACTGACTTTACTAGGGATGGGAATTGATAAGATTTCATCCATATCAGTGCCACTGACGATTCTGCTTATCGATCCGATTCTTTAATGATTCTCTTATCGATTATTGATAGCACTGTGTGGAAAAATGTAGTCAAATGCTTTTCAAAAAAACAAGTGGTTTTATTTATTTTAAAGCTTAAGCTTGAGTAAGCAAACTGTACTTTTTATGTAATTTATGTAATAAATAGAACCTTATTGTAAAGTGTTACTGATTAGTTATACACCGATTCAGACGTCTCCTGAGTTCACTGTTGGAAAGATCAGTTGTTGTTGATCGGTTCAAAGGAGTCATTAGTTCGCGAATTGGACATGTCATGTGCGTTGTGTGATTATCCCAGCAGTTAGGACATGGACATCCAAGATTTGTCTCAACACAGAAAACATTTCATCACTGGATAGTTTTTTTCGTTTAATGTCAGCTGAATGTCCTGAACGCTTTTCAGAGAAGATAAGGCAACTTATTTAGCACAATTCACACCCAGCGGTAATTCAGAAAAAAAAAAAAAAAATCTCAGAATGCTCCACATGAAACTTTGGTCTTCTGACCTTTTACCACCGTGTCGATTTATTTTGATTAATATGTGCGAGGGAGAGAGAGCAAGACAGCGCTTAGATTGGAGAAGGTGAAGTCTTGTTTACACTTTCGCCTGGCTCCAAAGACAGAGAGTGCGCTGAAGGTGCGGGGCTCTCTCTCTCTCTGCTCGTTCTTTCAGTTAAACATGCGCCCTGTCACAAGCGCACCTTTAATACATATAAACAATAAAAAATAAATATTACAATAAATGTAAAATATTACATTCTAATTCAAAATATTAACAAAAACAATAATAGTATATAAATGATTCTAAAACAACATAAGAATAAAATAAAATAAAATAAAATAAAATAAAATAAAATAAAATAAAATAAATAATTAATTGGTGGCAAACAGTAGCACCTGACATTTCCTGCATGCAATCCAGGTCATGTAACATATCCAGAGCTTCACAGGGCCAAATGGAGATCTACAGTCAACCTCTTCATCCATCCATCCATCAGAAAACAGGGAGCTAGTGCTTAAAGGAGAACTTCGGGCAATTTTTAAGTTAATCTTGATCGTTATACCTTTGTGAGTACTGTCTGTAAAAAATTTAAAAAAACAACCGGATTGGTGCTTGCAACACGGAACTGCTACAGCTAATGCCCAGAGCTTCCACTCAGCTAAAACGGCATTTATGGGGGCATATACATAAAGAGTGTCTTTGTGCCTCTTAACAGACACAAAATGCAATTAAAATGTCTGTCCAACATGAACAGGGCCCTTACATGACAACAAGATTTAGCGTTTAGCAACTTAGCCATTGTTTAAATTCACCTAAATAGTGTTTTAGACGGCTAGCTGTAGTCTCGCGCTGAAGTCCCGTGGGAACTCAGTTGTAGCCGGAAAAAGCCGCTGGAAAATAACCGCTATAAAGCCAAAACAATCTCTGTTACCTTAAATTATACGTTTATCTATGTAAAGCTGATTTGAAACAAATCTACATTGTTAAAAGCGCTATATAAATGAAGATGACTTGACTTGACTTGACATAAAAAAACACTTTCAATAAACAAAACAAAACCTATCCAATGATGAAATGTTTTCTGTGTTGACAAATCTTGTGCGATGTCCTAACTGCCGGGATAATCACACAACACATACAAGTCCGCTAATGACACGTCCGATTCGCTAACTAATGACTCCTTTGAACCGATTCCATTTAATGAATGGTTAAAACAACTGATCTGTCCAACACTGAATCGGTGTATAACAAATCGGTAACACTTTACAATAAGGTTCCATTTATTAAACTCCAGTTAACTAGATCAGTTCACATTAACTATTAATAAACTGCACTTCAACAGCATTTATTAATCTTAATTTCACCATTTACTAGTAGCCTACATTATTTAAATCGAAAGTTAACATTAGTTAGCCTAATGCACTGTGTGAAGTAACATAATAAAAATACAGCTGTTCATTGTTTGTTCAACTAAGATTAACAAAGATTAATAAATACAGTAACAAATGTATTGCTCGTGGTTCATGTTAGTTAGCCTAATACATTAACTAATGTAAACAAATCAAACCACATTTAACACCTCTTAAAATGAGAGTGTAAGTGTGCTTACCCCATTTTTTTAGTAAGAGTGGTTAGCAAGATTTAACCTTAAAGGGGTCATATAATGGTACATGCACTTTTGATTGTACTGAAATGTGTGTTGGCAGTGCCTGTACACAACCATCATAAAATGATAAAATCTTTTTTTTAATCTTCTTATATGTTTTCCCCTCTCTCAAATCAAGCCGTTCGATTTTGTGACGTCACAAAATCGACGCCCCTCCCACAATTGTTGATTGACAGCAGCGTTTCAACACAGACCCGCTCTCGCTCGTGAGCGAGCTGTCAATGGACCGGCGCGGTCATTGTTGAAACGTTGGAGCACTGTCTATGAGCAGAATGGCGTCTAAGCGATTGTGGTGTTCTGTTCTTGGGTGTAATAACGAACACAGCAGTCATTTTGATGTTCCTAAATCCGAACCGCTGAAGACGCAGTGGCTGTGTTTGTTTTCGAAGGGAATATTCCTCACGATCAACAGCAATGCTTTCATGTTTGCGCAAATCATTTCACCAGACTGCTTTACAAACGAGGGTCAGTAACGTTATAAAGCTGGTTTTGCTAAGAAGCTGCTCCTGAAAAAAAGGATCGGTACCAACTATTCGTATTCCTGCTGCACCTCCAGAATAACTGAAGTGAGTGTAACATTTTATTAACCTTTATATTAACATTTATATTAATCTTTGCAAATTGCTTGCACGCTTCACGATGAATGCGGCTGTTTACACTCAGGGTACATTACGGCATGTTTTCTATGTACGACGTTCATTTCATTTCATTCATTTAATTTAATTTCATTTCCCATTCATAATCCCACGTTTATAATGAACAACGCGTTATGGTTATTGTGTTATTATTACAAACGGTGTACGCACAGAACAGAGGGGTGGGGTGAGCAAGGCTCATTATCATTTAAAGACGCATGCACTTAAACGGCGTGCTGAAAACAGAGCTGTTTTTGACCAGGTAAAATTAGTGTTTTCTTACAATACTAATGAGAATTTTTAATTAAAGTTTATTACAACACTTTTAATTTAGACCCTAAAGAATCATATTAGCTTGTACAAAAATGGCATTATATGACCCCTTTAATAAACTAGGTTATCTATATCAGGTTATCTATATGACAATGTGTAGAACAATTACAAAAACAATCTTTTAGTTTAGACTGTTTGCGGTAAATGCAGTTAGGTTGTCGAGGTCAAAACTCTAAATAAGCTGTGAATCAAATAAACTTACTATAAATAATGTTGTCATTTTTTTTTACTCTTACACTGAATGTTTGGATTTTGTGAAGGTGTGAATCATTTTTGATTAATATTTAATATAATACAGTTCTGTGTAACAAACTGTGTAACCTGCCATGGAACAATCCCCCCCCCCCCCCCCCCCCCCACACACACACACACACACACACACCACACACCACCCCCCCACACAGTGAAAAAGAAGAGTCTTGTTGATTTTCTCTGAATTCCAGGATTTTTTTAAATGTTTTTTTTTTTAAACACTAAGACATGGTTTCACTACTTTCCAGGCAGCAAAGTGGCATCTGAATTTGTGTCAAGGTTTTGACATCTTCGCAAGTTTTAAATAAAATATAGTAGCTCAAGATGAAATGGAATGGTAACAAAGCTTTTTAAAGGATTTTTTTTTTTTTTTAAAGACTAAGACCCTTTCACTGCTTTCCAGATATTGAAAATGCATTTGAATGTGAAGACAATTTGCCAAAAATAATTTACCCTAATAGAACAGTCAGTTTTAAATGACTGGACCCTAAAAGGTCAAAGGTCTTATGTAGAAAACACATTTTGTAAAATGATTTTAGCCTTAAATATGTCAAATATAAAGTCATTTATTTTTTCTAGCTGTGATTTCATAATTAGTCCCATGGAGGGTTATGTCTGAATTAGGATGGTGAAATTGTGAAAAGGATGGAGAAATACTCCACTTAGTAAAGTCCACTTTGAGAGGGACAACCAGTCAACTGGAATTTGCCCTAACACTATAAAGGACAGTGATTTTAAAATGTCGTCCCGAAAAAAAAAAAAAAAACCCTGCCTGTTTGGCCTGTGAACAGTAGAGGGCAGAAGAAGACTGCCCGGAGGATTTGGATGCTTTCAGCGCTGCTCAAAAATGAGAGAGAGAGAGAGAGAGAGAGAGAGAGAGAGAGAGAGAGAGAGAGAGAGAGAGAGAGAGAGAGAGAGAGAGAGAGAGATTGACTGAGGGCAGATATTTGTGTCCGAGTGTGTGCACGCATGAGTCTGTTAGGTATGAAAGAAATCTCAATTCAAGGTCTGTTACCATAACCCTGCCATGCACATCTCGGTCTCTCTTTCGCTCTCTCTCTCTCTCTTTACATTCTGCTCTGGAGCTTTGTCAATTTCTCACATGACCGCTTTCTGAAAGCCACATTTCCTCGGCCATGTGAAGGAACACGTGTTTGTGTGTGGGTCAGGTTTTGACCGGCTGTCCTTACAATCATAGTAAACACGCCATTACCAACATTGTGGGGAGGAGTCAATTGGGCCATGGGGATAATAGCATAATAAACATACTAAATTAAATTGTAAAAATACAGAAAGATTCATGAGAGGGTTATGTTAGGGGATACAACTATGGAAAGTCCTCTCCTCTAATAGAAATACAAATGTGTGTGTCAGGATCAGCTAGTACTCAGTCAACAGTCAAACCTGAAAAAATCCACAGTCCGGGGATCTACACTGTAAAGGACTAAATGATGTCAATTGGAATGAATTGGCCAAATCCGATTAAAATTTCATTCAGATTTTAAGTGGTTGTTTAAACCTTTTCTAATCCATTCAACAGAATATGTAAACACTTGATCGACTGAAAACTGAATCTGGAAAGTTCTGTGCAATGACGTAGAAATGGCGTAATGACGCAAGACTCACGGAACAAGCTGTCTTTATTGTTAAATAAAGTGTCATAAATGACTGCAATGTCATTCTAAAATTCTCCTCATCAGTCTTTGCTTCAGACTTCCATCCATGGACGCCGTGCTTTAGGCACGGGAAGGGGCTTTTTTTACTGCATGATAAAGAAGCACAACACAAAGCTCGGCTCATGTGCTCGTCGTCTCCTAATCAGGACCCGATATAGATGAATATTAAGAGCCAGATTTACTAACAGCTTGCGCCAGCGCAAACTACTGTCAGGATTTACTAAAGACACCTTTTGTTTGCGACTGAAACAAATGGTATCCATGTAAACATAGCTATTAATCCTTGATGTTACATGCTGAGGCACTTTCTAAAGCCAGTAGATATGAGGAATTCAATCATCATCATCTTTGTTTTCCTCTTCTTCCTTTCAGTGCATCTGGTGATAGCATGTGTTTATTTTAAGACTCGACTTTACACACATGGATTAGAGAGCTACACTTCAACATCCACTTCATCTAAGCATCAAACAAATAACGCAAAGCTCTGATATTCCTGTGTACATATATGCAACAAACCCAATCTGATGATATTTGTTTCAGTCCGTCACATCCGCTTACTGGCTGGAACCGGTTACTATCAGTGTGCAGTGGCTAAATCTCGAAGCTTCTGGAGCAGCCCACATCAGTTACCATCTCCTACCTCAAACAACTGTAATAATAGACACCAATCCCACCCGTACCAGTGTAATACAGATCTGTCAGCCTGGTCTCAATGTTTATACGTAGTAGGGATGACACGGTACCAAAATTTAATTAGTCAGTTCCAATAGCAGAAACATTTTGCGGTCCTCAGCACCAATTTCGGTACCATTAAATTGGTCTTAATTCGGTTCTTAATTGTACAATGAATCTCCTATTTACATTGTGTTTAAACTTTGTTGTTTATAATGAAAGGATTCATGAATGTGTGGCTCGTTGAACATAGCAAAACCTTTTGCGTTTTCAGCGGTGTTAAGTGGATTCTGACTAACTTACTGACAAGCACCTCTGACTGGCAATTGTGTTCACACGCTCAACAGATATGATTGTGATTGGCTACGATGCTCAATACTTGAAAAAAAACACGCTTTAAATAGAAACCTTTGACACTTAGAGATCACTCAACTCGTACACTTTTCGGCTCCATACTGGCGCGATGAATCATAATGACAGTGTTCGTTCAATCGCTAGATGAGTAATGTTTTTTTATATTTTTTTATTTTTTTTATTCTGTCACCTGATGGAGTTTGGGTTCATTGCCAATGTTCTCTGGCTTGCTTAGTTGGTGACACTTAATATTTAAAAATATTATTGTTCTGACTGTACTGACACTGGTTTGTATTCCAACACTACAAACAATTAGAAGACAACTAATGTAAAAGAAGAAATAAAAAGATTAGGGTTAGATAGAGTAGATAGAGAAAGATAGAGTAAGTTAGATAGAGAACGATAGAGTAGATGACATGTGGAACAAAAGCCAAATGGCGGTGAATGAAGATGAGGCTTTTTGTTTGCCAATGTGCTGGCCTTTGCATTTTTCCTCCTAGATAACTGCATCTCTGCCCTTGATTCAAATAAGAAGCTCTGCTTTACAGCTCCGCCTCTGTCGCGCTGAGCTTACCACATTCTTCACCCTAGCATAAAGGGTCGTCCTTTAAACTATTATTCATGTGCTCTACCTGAACAGCGGATAGAAGATAAATGAGCATCCAAATATTGAACTGTTAGCTAGATTTCATCATTATTCTAGACTAGTGGTCTAGAATTTTGTATTTTTCTTTTATGAAATACGATGACTTAAAGGGGTCATATCAGGGAAAACAGTATTTGTCTTGCTCTTCTGAAGTAAAATATATTGAAATACTTTATATGCAGACATAATGGTCACAATGTAAAGCTCCTTCTCCTGTCCACCCAGCCAATATTTTGTTGTCTTGTTCTCCAATAAAACATCTAAAGATCCCTAACATATGATAGATTTGCTTATATATTTGCTAATATAATTGTTAATTCCAATTCTCAAATCTGATTATTAGAGCAGTGTTCCAAGAGTGCTTTTATTCAGTCCAGTGCCACTGTTGGTTACATCATTACACCAGTAGGTGCCAAAAAGTTACTGGTTGGGTTTGTAGTCACAAGTGTAAAAAATAGTAAAAAAATCTGTAATTTCTCTCTCTCTATCTCATACAATTCACACAGCTTGAATTCTTCGCATGGAGCTTTTATGCAGACTACTTCTAATCTCATCAGCCAAGCAGAAACAAAATTATAAAATAAAAAAACTTAACGGCAGATGCCAAAATTTTGGTATATCAATATATTGGCCTACCACTAGTCTAAAATCTCAGTGTTGATTTTTTTGTTAAACTGGTGGTTGATTATGATTTCACTTTTTTAACTTTAGTTAGTGTGTCATGTTGCTGTTTGAGCATAAACAACATCTGCAAAGTTACAACGCTCAAAGTTCAAAGCAAAAGGAGATATTTTATTTTAAAGAAATTGCTTTTTAAGGACTACAACAAATGGCTGGTAGGGACTACAAGACATTCCTCCGGGTTAGTGAAATCACAAACCCTAAAATTTACATAAACCCCACCCCCGGGAATGCAATTTATAGATTATCATGACAGAATGTGCTAATGACTAGAAGATAACTACTCTTCCACAACTCTAAATCAGCTACATAAATTCATCAACTGTGCATGTCCTGTTGCATTCTACATGTTGTTACTACTTCTTGAGTCTCTCCATCATTGTCTGACTCCGGTCTGAACATAAAAGGCTAAAAGCTTTTGAAATTTTCAGTGCATGTCTGTGTGAGGTAAAAGGACACGAGTTCTTGAAGCTCCGCCCCTTTGCCAGGAGCAGCAGCTCATTTGCATTTAAAGGGACAGACACAAAAACGGTGCGTTTTTGCTCAACCTCAAAAAGTTTAAATTTTAACATGCTATATAAAAATATCTGTGGGGTATTTTGAGCTAAAACTTCACATACACACTCTGGGGACATCAAAGACTTATTTTACATCTTGTGAAAAGGGCATTCTACCACCCCTTTATATATAGCAATACAATACAATACTTGTGTTTACTTTGCTCAAATAGCACACTTGGCCAGCTTCAGAGAAACTTTAGCCAGGCAAAAGACAAGTGCCAAATCCCGAGTGGCGATGTCACTACACGTATTCTACAGCATGGTTCAGCACCGTGTTAGCCAACTGTGCCAATAATTCTGGGCTGAGAGCGGTTTGTAATCGTGCCGTCCTGAACCAAGCTAAAATGGAAATATAACTGGAACCATTCCTTATTGTTCATAGAATCGTTCGGCCAGATGGTGGAAAAGCGGCTTTATTCACTAACCACTTGCAAACCAGTTTAACTAGATTCTACAATGTCTGCAATGGATTCTTGTCTGATCATATTTTAAAATGCACAGTGTTGTCTTTTGGACTTTTAAGCCTAATCAGTCTTTTAAGGCCTATTCAGGATTCTAGATTGCAGTGGTGGAGTGATGCTGAACAGTTTTAATAAAGTATGGCAGATCGTGGTAGTCTGTTTCATCCCTCACAACCTAGAACTCAGAACAGCCCTGCAAGAATTGCACCCTGCAAACTGCATTCAGCACCTGATTTGCATAATTGCTCTAGTGAATCACGCACTAAAACACATAAAAACCAACAGGTGCAACCCAATCTTAGTGAATGATAGCCACTTTAAGGTAAACTATAGAGGTAATGAAGTTTAAGGTATAGTTATTAAAAACTGACTCCTTTAAACAACAGCACGCATTGTTTTCAAATGATTGTGTGCTAAAGCTGAATAATAAAACCGAATAATAAGAGGGATTGCAAAGAAAGGAGCAAAAGAGAGAGAGGAAGAGATGAAACTTTGCAGTGTCAGTGTGGATGTCTGCTAAGATCAGTGTCACAATGAAGGTGTTTGTCAGCCCGAGGAGAAGACGAATGCTCACACCTCTCCTTAGACAGGAGAGTGTATGTGTGTGTGTGGGAGAGTGGAGGAGGGAGAGAGAGAGAGAGAGAGAGAGAGAGAGAGAGAGAGAGAGAGAGAGAGAGAGAGAGAGAGAGAGAGAGAGAGAGAGAGAGAGTGGGGACACTAGGGCTATTTTTACTGAGAAAATATTAACCAATTGTTCATGGTTTACCTTAAGTTCCCTCTTCCAGCTATTCCAAAAAATACTTCTTCTAATATACAATAATACATTTGCAATGAATTCTCGATGATAAAAAAACCAGTTAAGGCTGGTATTTGCATATTTTTATGGCCTAATCGGCTGATTAAATTCATAATTTAAGAGGCTGTAGTGTTCAGTGTTTGCTGTTCATTAATATTAGTTATTGGACGCCCTTATTTGCTATCACAGCAAATTAATAAAGAAACACAAATCGAATCTGATAGTACACAGATATATCTATATTACCTGGGGTAATAAAGCAATTTCCCAGGATGCTGCTGTGATTAGTCAATGACATGAATATATTTGTCATCTTAAATCAATTAAAGGGATGTTCCAGGTTAAATACAATGTAAGTACTATCGACAGCATTTTTACAAATTGAGCACATTGCAAAGGCAAGCATCACTATGAAAGCTACAATGGTGTTTGCCAAGTCGCCTCCGCAATGCTCAAATGCAGTAGATTAAGTTGTTTTTCTTTTCTTCCCATTCTTTTATTATGGTAGTGAGGCTGTTTAGTAGAAATTTGTCACTCAATTAGTCTGAATATTATACTGTCACTCACGTCACAACTCTGTGGTGACAATAAAAATGGAAATATGGGGAACACAATCATAAGGTATCTTCCCATTTTTGTGAAGGGAACAGTTTTGCAGAGAGACAGAGACTAGCGCGTTTCATATATGATGCTGCAAGTCACAAAAATTGGACTCTAGGTACAAAATCAGGAAGTATTTCTGTACACATTTGGACTTATCAGGAGATGTTATAAGTCAGCAGCCAGATTTACAAAAAAGAGAGAAGTTGAGAAATTCGTAAGATAAATTCAAAGTTTGTAAGATTGTTCCGAAGTGCAATTAGTGAAAAATTCTTAAAAAGTTCTCAAAAATTTCCTTCCAACTTACTCTTTTTCTTAAGAAGAAAATTACTTCAAATCCTTCAGATTACGGTAATACTCGTGCAATATTTTTAAGGCAGCTGGCTTGATGGGAGTTCTGCACATTTTTTAATGGGCTATGTATTTTAAATAGTTATTTTTAAGAGCATGTCTCAAGATGAAGCAGTCACTTTCATTCGTGCTCCATCTTTCTTGCGCTGTCTGGAGTGATTGCGTCCTGTTTCTGTGTGTTTGAGTGTGTGTGTGTGTGTGTGTGTGTGTGTGTGTGTGTGTGTGGATGTGTGTGTGTGTGTGTTTGTTGCTAGAGTGAAGACAGGCGGTCTCAAATGATCTGAATGCTGCCGAAAATTCCCTATTTGACTTGTTTTTGTAGACTTATTACTGATTTTTGAATTCAGCAAAACGTCACTGCTTACAATGCACTGGATCCTTCACTGAAAACCGAAAGTAACTCCCGTTCAATGTTTACTCTTTGACTGCAGCAGATTTTAAACACCAACTGTGAACAGCGACTGAATGCAACTGTCTCTGGCGCGTTTGGGCATGATCAGTCGTAAGTATCAAATTACATTCATAATCGGCCTTAATCGGTCATTAAATGTGTCCCGGCTTAAAAGTTTGCTAAGAAGTATTTCCTACTAAAGCAAGGCAGATTTTACTCTGGTTTAGCGTATCCATAGCAGACTGTAGGGATGGGACGATTACCGGTTTCACTATAAACCATGATAAAATGTACTGACGGATAGTATTATCGGTTAAAATTTAATTATCATTAAAACCGTGTTTGATTATCGCGATTTTAATAACGCACTGTAAATCCTGTCCAGCCAGTAACAGTCTGACGCAGCTGCAGCACGCAATGTTGTTTTTTTTATTTGAGAAGGAATGGCGGAAGGCAGTGACCGTGGACCAAATCTGAGGTGTGGTCATATTTTAGCTTTTACAAAAGTCCTGTGGGAAACTTAATCAAGGATGGTCACCCTGTCTGCAGAACATGCACAAAAAAAGTCGCTGCAATAGGGGGAAACACTTCAAATCTGCCGAGTCGTCTTGTGTGACCATCACCCACTGTTTTATAGCGAACGCAAGGCAAGATAACTTTGACCTCAATACCAAAACTACGTCTGGGAAATAATTGGGCACAAAATGTTGTTTTGAGTTAAAATATTTTATCTCACTCACCTGAAATAAACGTGAAGCTTCCGCAAAGAAAAGTTCGCAGCAAGTGGCTTTGAGCCAAAGACGAACAAACAAGTTCAAACAAGAGTCTATTAAAAGTGACATTTAAGGGATAATAATGTATATTCATTGTACCGATTGTTTTACCACATAATTACGGGGACATATTGAATTGAGATTAATGTTTTAAATCTTACCTGTTTATAAATTCATTTTGTACAGCGTACAAAACAATCGTCCAGACAAGATGATCACAAAAATATTATCAAACTCTGTAAACAATAAATCAGCTCTGATTTCATTTTCAATACAATCAAAAACGGAGACGGAAGACGGCAAGTTGTATTTGAATGAAACAAGAGAGCGTTGTGATACATGGATGTGCGCTGTGTTAAAAATCGTTGCTATTGACGACGGTCATTATAAGGAAGGAAATGCCACAGAATAGAATCTTGCTTAAAAAAGTGCATAGAGCTGCTTGTTTTATTTGTTGTTTGTTGATTTTCAAATATAAAACTTGTTGAAATGTTTTCAGTGTGAGCATCAGTTATTTTTGAACACTTTCATCTCATTTTAACAAAACCGTGATAATATCGATAATCACGATAATTTTGGTCACTATTAGTGTGATATGAAATTTTCATACCGTCCCATCCCTAGCAGACTGGTAGGAGTAGTCTTGGACAGCAACATGCCCAGGGCATCATGGGTGTTTAATTTTCCTACCTATTTATCAAAAAGGAAGACTGCAAAAAAGCAAAAAGGTTTTCTCTGGTCAGGTAGCTCCGTTTTTTTTTTCAGACTTTCTACAATATAGGCAGACAAGTTTTATTGAAAGCCCACTCTGCCAGCGGTAAAGTACCCCTTTAAGAAGAAATGCATTTATAAGAATGATTTGTGAATCTGGCCTAAGATTCAAACTTGCATTACCCTCATGAGCACCACTGCTCAGTGTGTTCTAACTGCTAGACTAAGAGACAATACATTAACCACTTTTTTTCACACACTGACACACAAAACCAGACTGCATACTACAATAGTATAGGATAAAACTGAATTTTGCACACATACTTCATTCTATGAATTTACATAAATAAAATGCACATTTAAATGCATATTTCTGCATATTTTCAATTGAATGTTACACAACTTGTCAACTCTTTTCAGACCAAGCATACCCTGATCCCACCGTGACTATTTTATGAATCCAGCTTTGGGGTAGAATGAATAATCAGGAGAGAATGTCTGTACAAGAGTGTGTGTGAAATAGTTTTCTGCCCTGTGTTAGTCTATTTAGGCTGCATAGTTTAGGTCAGCCGGAACCGGGAACACTCCCCATAAATCCTGATGTACTTGTTACATCATAAGAAGGATGGCGTCTACGCTAATATTAGTCTCTCTGTTTATCCGAGGTTTACCGAAGTCCGCCGGATCCAGGCCGTATCCAGATCTGATGAAGGACCTGCGCCTGGACACGATGACAATGCAGTCCTGAAGTGTCAACCAGTCCCTCCCGTTTACTGAAGTCAGCCGGATCCTGGCCGTATACAGATCAGATGGTGGACCTGCACCTGGACCCATCCATGGCGCATCCCTGAAGTGCCAGCCTCATCAGCCCTGTGAAGGCCTCATCGACACGACAGCCATCAGCACTGATCCTCAACAAACTTGTCTCCATACCAGCGTGATGACTCCGACTTCCAACCAGATGGAACTGGATAAATATTCTGAATGTTCTGATCCAATCTGACTTCTGACCTGTAATGCTGCCTGGATCATAATCATGCACCGTTCGCTCGTTGGCCAGAGGAGAACTGGCCGCCGACTGAGCCTGGGTTCCCCCAAGGTTTTTTTTTTTTTTTTTCTCCATTCTGACACCTGATGGAGTTTTGGTTCCTTGCCACTGTTGCCTTGGCTTTTGGCTTGCTTAGTTGGGGACATTTAATATTAAACAATAGTATTGATCTGCCTTACTTAAGGTGGTCGATGACGCAATTTTTCTTCTAGAAACAAACTTTGTTGTTTTAATTTCATGTTATCACTTTTAAGCTGCTTTGATACAATCTGTATTGTAAAAAGCACTATATAAATAAAGGTGACTTCACTTGACTATTTACTATTGCAACAAGAATTTCATTTTCATCATAGCTGTGAGCAATGATTTGTTACTTGCTATTGCTCATTATAGAGAAAATGTTACAGGATAAGAATCTAAGACATACCCATGATGAGTGAATAGTATTTTTGCTCTTTGTAAACTTTCTAAAAGCTTATGTTGTCAACTTTTAAGAGTACACTAACATATAATGTTGAGGCTCTTAAGACTCTCAAGACTTTACACTTGACATAAGCCACAAAAAGTCTAATTTTGATTTAATGAGATTAATTAATTCAGTCGGCTTTTGTGGCAGTGAAAATAAGAGTATGAGTACCTTAACATTAAAGGAACATTCCACCATTGGAAAGATGAATGTGTATTTAAAATAGGTCATTTATGTAGAAGAAATGTGAAATTATTTTTGAATTTGGAGCTTTCTAGACTGAGAAAAGCCAGAAAATGTATTTTTGGCTTATGTGGATGAAAGACAACAACTCCCAGAATGCACTTGCTTCGCTGCCCTACGAGGCCACTCCCAAGCCACGCCTACTGGTAAGAGAGCGCAGTTGAAAACAACAAGGCAAGGCTAGGCTACGAGTGAGTCTCCGTGACGAGTTTGCCCGTGATTTCGAGATTGCCCAAAATGTCCGGGATTCGGCTTTTGCGTTCTACAGTCGCCATTCATCATGTGTACTGTTGCGAGCAGTACGAGGCTGAGGGGCGCGGGAGAACGGCGCGAGGCCGGTGGCGTGATTACTGATGACCAACACCTGTGAGGCACTGGTCTCGTATCTCTCACGGAGGAGCGGGAATCTTCTTAGCAATGGTAAAACGCACATCAACCGATTACTTGTTTAGCGTTCATGTAAACACTACATTCAGATTCACCAATCGGAATGAATTCAGTTAGATTGAAACAAAAGGTGAGCATGTAAACAATGAATGGCGACCGCAGAAAGCAAAAGCTGAATCCCGGACATTTTTGTTGATCTCGACGGCCGGACATGTCCGGGAAAAAGTGTATGGTAACCCCTACTACTCAGCTTTCTTCGTCCATGTTTTCTGCAGGTTTCTTGCTGGTGAAATCAAACGTACTCGCACTGATCTGTGATAGGTCTGTTAGCGCATTAGCTCCAACCCCCTATGGGCGGGTTTGAAAGGGTGGGAACTAGTGCTTGTAGTCTTAACAGAAATCCCCCCCTCTTACACTTCCTCCTACAATGACGCAAAATGACGATTTTTGCGTCATTGTAGGAGGAAGTGTAAAGAGGTAAATACAGATTTCTCTCGTCTCAGGGGAAAATGAAAAAATGTTGCATGACCATTCAATAGTATGACTGGGTTTCTAACATTGCAAAGCTTAATGCAAATGGGTGGAGTGTTCCTTTAAGAACCTTCATAAAGCCATACTATTACCATACTATAGCAAAATGCAATATAAACCCACTGCAAATGAACTTGGAAACACAAGTGTGACACTTCCAGCTCACATCTGTTGGCCCCAGGCCACAGACTCAGAAAGCAGCCCCAGAACAATCCCTGCAGGGCCCTTAAACAAGAGAGGCTGCAGTAGTTGGGAGAGGAGGCGGGTGGGGGTTTGGCATTAACATGTGACTGCGGGTGGAATGGCGGAGACAGCAGCGCAAGAGGCATGTTAACACATCTACATACACACACACAGAGAGAGAGAGAGAGAGAGAGAGAGAGAGAGAGAGAGAGAGAGAGAGAGAGAGAGAAAGAGGCCTCCGAGTGCTTCAAAAATAGAGTGCTCTTCAGGACTCAGGCAAGGTTAACAGGATGAGACAGCATGCTCTCCCTTCTGCAGCAAACCACTGCCCGAGAGATTCCTCTTTACATTTGCTTCTGTTCTTCATTATTGCAATGCATTTTGAATGCACCACCCTTCTTCACTGCTTTCAGAGTGCTGTGGATTTCTGTAAAAGCCTTAAAAAAGCCTTTTTAAAGGGCCTTGTTAAAGAATAGTTCAGCTAAAAATGAAAATTGTGCCATTATTTGCTCAGCCCTATAACCAACCCAGTATTGTCACGTTTAGTTTAGCTCTTGATATATATATTTTTCTTGCTTTTTTTTTAACCTGGTCACTTGTTACCCTGGGTACACATTGGTTTAATTAAGTCACACCTGTTCCTTGTTTTACCCACAGTTTGTGTGTATATATAGCCCTGTGTTTTAGTCATTGGTTGTCCATTCTTGCTGTTTTGCTTATGGTTTGCTTCACCTTTGTTCCTGCTCTCCTGAGCCTCTCTGGCCCTTCCTCCTCTGCTGGTTCTGTCCAATTCCCTGGCTTCATCTCCGATGGTTCAGCCCAGCATCTTGGCTCCTTCATTTTAGCTGGTTCTGTCCAGCTCCCTGGCTCTGCCCCCTCCACTAGCTCTGTCCTGTTCGCTGGCTCAACCCCCACCTCTAGCCCCACCCAGCCCCTTCATCTGCTCCACCAGATACCATCGTCTTTACGGCTCCACTGGGCTTCCTCGTCCCTCCGGCTTCGCCCTGGGTCAGACGTCACCCGGCCTACGCCATGGACTTACAAGCCATCCGCTGTGCTCCATGTCTCCACCCCATCGGCTCCGTCTGGCTCCGCCTTCCCTCCGGCAGCACCTCGGCCCTCAGTCCCACCGGTTCTACCTCAGTCCTCAGGCACCCTGGCTCCCCCTCGGACGCTCATCACTGTGGCTCCACCTCGGCCTCCATGAACATCGGTGTAACCTGGTCTTATCTGCTCTCCGCCTCTGCATAGGGCTCTACCTCCATCAGCCTCATCTCCGTCAGTCATCTCCCAGGTGTCATCAGCCAATTCTCCACCATGGCTCCTATATATCCGTATCCTATATATCCTATATATCCGTTACACAACATGGGGTCACACAACATGGCCGCTGCCGCGTGAACGCCTGATGTAGGCGCCTGACTATTTTATTAATAACTGCTGCTAAATTATCGAGACACCGCCAGCCACTTGCCTGAGTGATTGAGCAAACCTTTATCCCTAATATTTGAAGGTTTGGCTGCAATTAAAGCAGTATTAAGGACGCTATTTCAAGTTTGGTTTTTGTCGTGCGTCATGGCGGAGATCTCGCTTCAATCCATTTGGGATGCGTTGCACCAAGTGAAAGAGCAAGTAACAACTGAAGTAAAAGCCCATCTGGACATTCAAATTGGGTCCGTTCAGGCAGGCCTAATGGACATTCAACAGTCATTGGGCTTTCTTCCTGGACAAATCAATGAGTTGCAGCAACGAGTGAGCGCAAATGAGGACACGATTGGTAATCTGGAGGAGCGAGTGTGTGCTCTGGAAAAGGACAATTCTTACCTGAAGGAGAAAATGGAGGATTTTGAGAACCGGAGTAGGAGATCCAATCTATTAATATACCAGAGATGAAAGAGGGGGGAGGCATGGTCGCTTTCATTGGAGAGCTGGTTGCCACGCTCTTCGGGAAGGAACATTTCCCCACGGCGCCTGTTGTGGAGAGGGCGCATCGCTTACCAACATTCGTCCGCTCGCCCAGGTCTGGCGGACCTCCAAGACCTATCCTGGTAAAGTTCTTGAACTTCCAAGACAAGGTGAAGATCCTGAGACTGGCCCGGGAGAAGAGGAATCTGAAGATGGGAGAATCCACGGTCTACATCCATCCGGACTTCAGTCCTGGTCTTGTGAAAAAACGCAGGGAGTTTGACCCGGTGAAGAAAAAGCTCCGTGACGCCGATATCAAGTACTCCCTGCAGTATCCCAGCACGCTGAGGGTAATCGTGGAAGGGAAACCAAAACTTTTTCACTGTCCCAAGGAGGCTGAGAAGTTCTATCGTGACCTCCCGGAGGGGACGTAAGTAACGTTAAACATACGGTGAGCACATACCAGCCGAGGACTGTTGTTCACTATAAAGTCTAAGCTTAGCCGGACTTTTTCTGTTTTCCTCTTTGTCAAGGACGATGTAATATAGTTAGCTGTAGCTCGGTGAGTCCAGCATTTTTGTGTTTGCCATAAAGTAACGCATGTAATACACTTGTGTTGCAGCGAACTGTCGCAAAGGAGTTTTGGATGACGTTGTGAGTTACCTGCGTCACATTAGTTTAGTTATTTAAATTTCTTTTTTCTTTTACATTTTCAATGATTTTTTCCCCTATTGCTTTAGTTTTAATTCTAAGAAAGCAGCAAAAAAATATTAAATAAAATAATAAAATATTTATCAATAGTCAGTGCCTTAGGCATCTTATTTATTTTTCTTTTTTTATTTATCTTATTTCTACTTCATTGCCTGCGTTGTGTGAGAGTGCATGTAATTGTGTGTGCGTGTCTGTGAGTGAGAGTCTGTGTATGTGTTTCCTTAAATGTTCATGTTGCTGTGTGCCTGTTTTTGTTGTGTGTCTGGGGCCCTCATTCTATGATCATACACCCTCTACCTTTAAGCATGTTTCTGAAATAATACCAGATGTATAATCCTGATAGTGATGATAGCTCCTCTGAAGTTGAGGATGATCTCTATACAAATGCACCAAACTTAGAAACAATGAATAATTTATCTGACCATACTGATTATAAATTACTAACATTCATGGATTCAATTGATCCAGACAGCAATATCCTTTTAAATACAAAAAATGACTGTTTATATTATACTGATAGCACATATGACAAAACATTTATTCTAGATAAAAACATTTCTCTGATTCATTTTAATAGTAGGAGCTTACAATCCAATTTTGAAGCCATTCAAGACTACCTGAACCAGTTTAAGTCTCAATTTAATATCATAGCTATTTCAGAAACATGGTTGAATGATGAAAAAATAAATGAGTTTGATATAAATGGTTACAAAATGTTTTACACAAACCGGATAAACAAGAGAGGAGGAGGTGTGGCTCTCTATATAGATAAATATATTCATTGTAGTATTGTGGACAATATGTGTTTAGTGGTGGATGATCTACTTGAATGTGTGACTGTTGAATTGGTACTTCCAAAAAATAGAAATAGTATTGTAAGCTGCATTTATAGATTTAACTTTTGTTTTTGTGAAAACAATTCCTTTAGTTTTGCTAATATTCAAGCTAAGACATGATTGTTCCAGCCACTGTGTAACTCTTTCAGTAGCAGATTTTAACTTCTCAGCTGCTAATTCAGCTGTTCTCGCATGTGTAAAAATCACAGTATCATCAGCATACATTTATACTTGAATCCCTTCACACAGTTGCGGGAGATCATTAATATATAAACTAAACAGTAAAGGACCTAGTACTGATCCTTGGGGTACACCCATTGTATAATGCAAGTTGCTAGACTTAACCCCTTTGATTTTTACACATTGTTCTCTATTTAATAAGTATGAGGATACCCATGCTAAAGTTTCAGATGAAAGTTGAAATGTAGACAATTTGGAAAGGAGCACTGCATGATTAACCGTATCGAAGGCTTTACGTAGATCTAAAAATATAGCCCCAACAAATCCTCCTTTGTCAACTTTAGATTTTATTTGCTCTAATAAATGTAAAGTCGCTGTTTCGGTAGAGTGATTTACTCTAAAGCCAAACTGCATACAATGTAAGCCAGACTCAATGGTGTTAAGATGGGATGTCAGCTGTTCAAAAACAATTTTCTCTGCGACCTTTGAGAGTACTGGCAGTATGCTTATGGGTCTGTAGTTACTAACCTCATAATGATCTCCAGATTTAAAAATAGGAGTAACAATGGCTTTTTTTCCACGCAATAGGAAAAACACTACCTTCAAATGACAAATTAATTAAATGAGTGATGACAGGGGTTAAAATATCTTTGTGAGTTTTAACAAAAATAGTATCAAAATAATGTGCATCTTTACATTTTGAATTTTTCAATGAGCTAATAACTTTATTAACTTGCATTTCATTTGTCTTAATTAGATTAAAACCTTTACATACATCCTCATTCGGAATAATATTTATTTCCCTTCTTGCAAATGTATCCCCTAATTCTTTAACAGAGTTAATAAAAAAACTATTAAAAATAGTAGCAATGGCACAATCATCTTCAATTAGATTTCCTCTAACTTTAAGCTTAACATCTCCTATAAAGCCCTGTCTACGGCCATGTATTAGGAATAAGATCAGTAATGAATGTGTACATACTGTGAATTAGGGGTGGGCGATATCTCGATATTTAAAATATATCGAGATATTTTTTAAACACGATATGGATTTTGACATATCGTATATATCGATATATTGTTTATATTTAATTCTGATTTCGCCACTTTGCTTATTTGCCTTCTCTGTGCTGTGCTCGCCCCCGCTCGCCCCTGCCTCCTTGCTTTTGTTCCCCCTCCCCTCGCGTGTTGTCTCATTCAACATGGCGGCGCCCGCAACCAGCCCGGAGGCTACAGAACTCGTCTAAAAAAAAAGGACAACTGGCTCCATTATATGGAGATACTTCAGGTTTAAGGCGCCGGACGAACAGCAGACAGATGTTTACTGCCGTGAATGCCGAAAGTTGGTGCCAACCAAAGCTTCTAGCACCACAAACCTTTTCCACCATTTACAGACAAGGCACAAGCTCGCATCCGAGGAGTGCACCAGACTAAGGATCCCGGCCACTAAACCCACTAGCTCTAGCAACACTCCACACACTACAAACACTACATAGATAACACTCCACATATCTTTAACGCGAGTGTAGAATATGAAAGAAAGAGTGCAAGGTGGTGTAGCATCACAGAGTCCATGGCATTTCATATAGCGGTGGACATGGCACCCATTGCCATCGTTGAACAACGTGGCTTTATACGCATGCTAAAAACGCTTGATCCAAGATACAGTTTACCTAGTCGGCATTACTTTGCGAGACAAGAACTCCTGCGACTGTACACTATGGAGAGAGAGCGGCTTGCTGCTGAATTGGAGAAGGTTACTTACTATGCCCTGACTACAGACATGTGGAGCAGCAGGACATGCAAGCCTTACATGTGCGTCACTATACATTATATTTTGGACTGGAAGATTAAAAGCGCATTTCTCTGTGTAAGAAAACTGTGAGCGCATTCTCCTACAGCTGGAAAAAGCGGAGGGAGCTGGCCGAAGTGCAGGCACAGATGAATTTACCAGCTCATCAGCTCAGTACGGAGTCGACCACACGGTGGGGATCACGTCTACAAATGGTAGAACGCGTCCTTGAGCAGGAAAGGGCTCTTGCCAAAGTCCTGCCTGCTGACAAGAAAACAAGACCTCTGGTTCTTACCTGGCAAGACATAGAGGTGCTAGAGGCCATCCAAAGAGCACTGAAGCACCTGCAGGACTTCACTGACGCTTTGTCAGGCGAGGAGTATGTGACGCTCTCATACGTAAGACCTGTGCTCCACCTCTTTAACAGCAGCCTCCTTGCTCCTGAGGAAGGTGACAGTGAGCTAACAAAGTCCATCAAACACACCATCCTGACTTACTTAAATGAAAAGTATTCAGAGCCCTCTACCAGTGACTCGCTGGACATTGCTTCCTTTATAGACCCACGGTTTCGGGGGAAATATGTCAGCAGTGGGAAACTGGTTGCATTGAAAGAGAGGATCATCTGCGAAGCACAGAGTTTGCTAGGTGATCAGGGGAGCTCTGCAGGTGTTGACAAAGCTGTGCCTCAGTCCGCACAAGAGAGTGCCATAGCAGATCCTGTGCCCCCCATTGCTAAAAAGAAAAAAACACTAGCCAGCTTCTTTGTCCAAGATGCAACCCCTTACTCTTCTTCATTCACACCTCGCGAGTCCATTGAGAATGAGTTGTCAAGCTATTTACAGTCTGTATGTTTGGAGAGTGAGGCAGATCCACTACAATGGTGGCAGGAACATGAGGTTGCCTATCCAGCACTGAGCACCCTAGCAAAAAAAGTACCTCTGTGTGCCTGCCACTAGCAGTCCTTCTGAAAGGATCTTCAGCTGCAGTGGAAATATAGTTACTTGTCAAAGGGCTGCACTTAAGCCTGACACAGCAGACAGATTGGTATTCCTTGCTCAAAATATTAAAATGTAAAAGAGTTACACAAACTTGTTTTTTGGCTATTTGTTGATGGCTACAACAGAGTTAATGCAAAGATGAGCTTGAGTTGAGTTGAGTTTTATTTTTGAATGAAAAGAAGGCAATATGTATTTCTTTTATTTTACAGTTAAAATATTATTATTTATGTAATCAGAGATTTTTTTTTAATCTTAAATGTCGCAGAAGCACTTTGTTCCTATATGCACTGCCTACCTTGAGTTGAGTTGTTTTATATCTGAATGAAAAGAAGGCAATATGTATTATTTCTTCCTTTATTTTACAGTTAAATTATTATTTTTGTATACAGGGATTTTTTTTTTAAATGTCGCAGAAGCACTTTGTTCCTACATGAACTGCCTACCTCTTTACACTTCAATAAAAAAAAAGACTTTGTGGTATTTGGCATATTTGTTTTTGCAGTAGATTTTGGGGGGTTATTTTTCCTGTAAAGATATCGAGATATATATCGTATATCGAAATATAGCAAAATATATCGAGATAAATTTTTTGCTCCATATCGCCCAGCCCTACTGTGAATGAATTTAATAAACTTAGTTAGGCTACCTAGCTTTCATAGTAGCTTTCAGTAAATTAATGCATCTGAGAAAATGATTCATAAATCAACCTATCAGTTGACCCTATGTTTACTTCACTGACAGACAAAAATGAAAAGCCTATATCAGTCAAAGCTCAGCTTTAGGAGGGGAAGAGACAGAGCAAGAGAAAACAAAGAGAATAGGAGTGTGATGCTGATGAGGAGAGAAAAATAATCAGCTGCCCGCTTACATGGTTTTAAAGCTATTGTTATCCAATTTTTTTTGGCCTTCAAAACATCTTATAATGCACATATGTAGATCAGAGAAATCAAAATTTTTGCGGGGGTGCCCCCCAACCCCCCTGACTAGCCTACCTCACATTCGGGACCTCCGTGATGATAAAACCCTGCCATCTGCATGTTAATGAAACTTAATAGTGAGCATTAGACCCTAAACTAAAGTGTTACTTTTTTTTTTTTTTTTTTATCATACCCTCATTGGGGGCTGAGCCACAGACACAGACTGATTCATGTTCCATACTGGTCACACACATTTCAGTTCAGTTAGAACCAGATGCAAATTTGTTGATAGTTTGTGTTTTGAAAAAGTTTTTGATTCATTGTTTTGACTCCTAACCAATTTTCTACATTAAAAATTGTCTTTTTATCTGGGCTAGTAAAATTAATTTCGGGCTACCAAAATCTGAAGAGTGCCTGCCCAAAGGGCTACCAGCGATTTTGAAATTTTGCGAGCCCTGCGAGCGATTGACATGCAATTGGTCCACGTGGAGGAACGCAGACCTGTAAACGCCTATTACCTCAAAAACAAACAATCAGAGACTTCAGTATTCCTCTGCTTTTCATTGAGTTTGGAAGACTGTGTTTGTGCTGTGCTGTGCTGTTTACCTTGGATTTACCTCGGAAGAATTAGAACACGATTTGATTGTAAGGAAGATTTTTAAGGTAAGACATTTCCACTCACAATAGTAAGCATGTTATTGTTGCATAAACTTTACATTGTAGCTACTAGTTAAACTGGTGCCAAAATAAAATATCTGTATATATATATATACACATATATATGTATATATATATATATATATATATATATATATATATATATATATATATATGTATATATATATATATATATATATATATATATATATTCACATATATATATATATATATATATATATATATATATATATATATATATATGTGTATATATATATATAGACAGAAACATGTTGAAATATGTTCTCTGCATGCGCTGTGAGTTTGAGTCACCCGCACTGTGTGTTTGAAAAGCAAAACGCACAAACATTAGGCTTCATGTTTTTACTTCATTTCATAATGTCATAACATATGGAACCATTTGAAGTTACATATGATAATCCATATATTTTTTTCTCTAGTGTAGTGTTACTGAAGTGTTCCTTTTTAACGATTTATAGGCCGCCTGCTATAGACTATTGTTCTTATTTTATGCAGCCCTACACGTATATGCCTACAAGGCACAACAAACCTGGTATATTATATATATATATATATATATATTGTATATTTCTATTTTTTTATATATATATTTTTTTTTAAATCAGAATTTTAACCAGAAAAATCTAAAATGTATTCCCAAAATCGTGCAGCCCTATAGTTTCTCGATATCAGCATGTTCATGTTTTTTTCTTTTACAGGGACCAGATGCCACTGATGAGTCCTGCTGACTTCAACATTCACATGAGTCTCTGTACATGAACATGGTAAAATGAAAAATCAAACACCTTGGAAATGACAGGTATTTACTATGTTTCAGGAATGGCACAAAGTTATGTGACTGTTCAAGTCTCTGTCTTTACATCAGTGTGTTCAATAATGTGCTTTTTTGTCCTTTGTTGTGTATCTTTGGATTATGTTGCATTGTAAATAAATCCAAACAATCAAAAAGCCATTCTTTTTTAAATCTCTACTCATTCTTTGTTTATAGTTCTCTCACAGTCCCACCTGATAGGGCCATTATGGGAGGGTCTTTGTCTTTTTCAGGTGTGAAACATCAATATTCATGATGATTCACACCTCCTCACATACAGCTTTCTTACACAAAACATGTCTTACAAATTTTAAATCAATATATTGTTTTATCTGAATGAGTAAGCAGGATGATTTTCACATATTTTTGAAGGAAATATTCTAGGCTACGTGCTCATTGCAGCAACCGTAACCGTTACAATTATTGTTATTAATATTTAGTTTTATGTATTTAGGATAAATAAAATGCTAGCTATGAAAATAGTATATGCAGGACAAAGAAGATGTGGTACTCATTGTGGTTTAGAAAAACGACAATTACAGAATTCTTCGGTGATGTACAGTATCATTGTCAGTGAACAAATGAAACTATTGTGTGGGTGTAAAAATGTATACATGCGTTTATTTTCTAAACATCCAACGAACCAAAAGTGCCCATAGTTGAAAACAACAACAACAACAACAAAAAACATATTTTATAAAATTATTATATACAAAAATATGTTTATATATTTATATTATTAAATTATATATGAAATTATATTACATTATATTTACTACATTGCCTGAATTAAAATATATATATTTTTTGTGGTTTCCACAACTGAGCCAGAAGTTGAACCATCTGCTAACATTTGAAAATTCTTTGTAGAATAATAAAAAAGAGGCAATCCACCCATGCTGTGTAAAGATTGCATCCCCAAATAGCCTGAGGAGCAGCTATCTACAAACTGTCATAAAAACTTAACGTGAGTTTGCTCCTAATTCTGAACACCATGGGAACATTTTCTTGCTCCAAACCTTGTTCAATTTAACTTTCGGATGCTCCTGAGCGAAGAGCGCAGAAAGACAGTCTGTAGAAGTGAAAGAGAAATCCTATTAAACCTCCAGAGAAATGTTACACAAAAACTATAAAATCTCCTCAGCTGTAAAACAGAAACTGCTGTCCACTCAGTGTCAGTACAGCCGAAGGCTGATGGATTCTCTCAGCTGTCATTTCTGATATAAAATCCAAAAGCTTGTTGTGTAGAAGAAGCTGAACTCAGTGAGATTGAGCCTTAACTCTCATTTGTTCTAAAGAACTTAGGTTTAACTCTGTGCTTTGTATTTTGGCAACTATGTTCTTGAAAAATGAAAAATGAGTATACTGGCAAGCAAGGTTTATGAATTACAGGTGTTTGGGGGTGTCTGACTGGGCTTAAATAAATAAAAATAATAGTAAAAGAAAGGTTGGGCTGCAGTCTTAAAAACAGATGTTTTTTTTGTGCTCATGCCACCCTTAACACTGCATTAAAGACAAAATAATTTTAGAGATTTGTTTCGTCCGATTTTTACTGATTGCATGAATTTAGTTCCTTTCAAGTAAACAGAGGTTTTATATTTTCTTTTTCTTATGTCTGCAAAGGTTCTGTCAACTATAATAATATGAACAACCCATTGCATCTAAAAATGGTTTATCACAACACCATGAGGCCAGCATCATGTGATGTTATGTTAGACATTTTGTAGACATGATTGTTAAAGTCTTCTCATTTATTTCAATATTTTTATTTTTTTGTAATTTGTTGGGTACATTGTTATGGGTCAGGGGATCTCTGGATAATCCGTAATTCGTTTGTAATTATAAAACGAAAATACCGTTTTTCTGTTTTTTTGTTTCAAAACGAAAAACCAAATAACCGTTTTTGGTGTCAGAATCAAAAAACGAAAAACCAATTAAAAACGGCCCGTTTTTGGCGATCATTTTATCGTTATTCCTTTTTGAACAAAGAATGAAGAGAGTCTTTGAACTTCAGTCAATTCGTTTTTCGTTTATAAACCAAAAACGGAAGTCACCCCTTTATTCGTTTTTTCAAAAAAACGAAAAAACGAGATTTCGGCTTTCTGCGTTTTTTAGTTCACAGGCAAAAAACGAAAAAATGACTTCAAAATTCATTTTCCACATGTGGGCGGCCTGACACGCCCCCTTCCGCCGATTGGTCAAGCAAGTCTGAGCATGTGACGTCATCAGTTGTCGCTCAGGTCTGTTCAACAAAATAATAGTCCTCTACTATGGCTACAGATTCTTAAACTGTACAGGGCAGGTCCTATTGGGCTTTCTTCTGTGCAACTTTACACGTTTCACAGAAATCTTTACATCAGAAATATTAATTATTAGTCTGCCACCAGCCTGTTTTATTTAGCTGTGCGGAGTTAAATCTGTGTGGTGAAGCTGCGCTTGACAGCGCCGAGTGGGAGAGGCTCACTGACCAATGTTCAGTCAGCAGTCAGAACTTTTCTTTTAGACGCTCCGTTTTGCCACGCATGCGCGTAATTTGCACGGGGGTTACGGGGGTCATGACCCCCTCAAAAATCAGATCCAGCTAATATAACCCCCCCAATATCATCACATCATTCAGATTAAAATAAATATGAAATATTCCGAATGAATACTTTTGTTCGTTTTCTTTATTAATTTCATTTGCCAGCGAGAAAGATAGTATCATATTTTAAATAATCTGTAATGTACCCCCCGCCCACCGCACCGACTACTTGGTATTACCCAAACCGCTTTCTCTACCAAGTTTGTTCACTATTTTGCGCAGTCGCTGGGATGAATGGTTGGAGAAAGCTGACGGTGCTTGCTAACGGATGGAAAGATGAAAAGGACACTGAAAGGCAGCCAGACAACGATTTTTCATTGTTGGTCGACACCAGCCAAAAAGAGGAAAAATCCTGACCAAACGGAGGTACCCCTATTGCTAAGTTAGCTCAGCGTTTCTCAAAGTGTGGGGCGCGGGCGCGGCCCACTGGTGGGGAATAGAGACCTGACAAGTGGGGCACGACCATAGACTGTAAAGGGTGCGACAAACAGGTTTTGTGCCCATCTTTTTAATTCCTTTATTTATTGACCATACACTCAAAACAAAACAAAGACACATTTAAATGTAAGCCTTACTTAACCTTTTCACACGTAAGTTTAAAAGTTTTTCAAGGCGACCGTTATTGATCGTAGTATCACTTTATGGTTCCCATGGAGACGCGTCATTCATTGCTTGTCACACCACAGCCACAATAGCGCTGAATGACTGATGATCTGCTTTTATTTCCTTTTTTATTCAAAATTTCACAAATTTGTTAGCTATAGCAGGATATATCTGATATTCCGATTGTCAAATATGTGCAAGTGGATGCGTTTTGTTGTTCAAACACCTTTATAACGATTGCGTAGTTGAGCTGTATGCGCAACGTATTTTAGTTATCTTATTAAAATACCTAAAAAAATACGTACATTATTAGGAATTTACCACCTCCGGCTCAATTTGAGATTATCATTATTATTATTTTTTATTTATTTTTTGTTCTTTTTGCATGGAGTTTGCAAAGTGACAAAATGAATCAAAGCACAACTAACGTTAGTCCACACTTGTATTTTCCCAGTTTCTGAATTTGATGTTATCAGAGGCTATGCAAACACAATTTTTGAGTCTTATTTCATGCAAAGTGATAATACAATTGCACTTTCATTTTCTCTATTTGAAAGTTTTTAATGCTGTTATTTGATGTTAAGTTTTTAAAATGTGATGTTAATAAAATACATTTTAACAGTTAAACTTAAAGATTTTGTTAGTGGATGGTGAGTTTTGGTGATGCCCACCAATATGTGAAATCTGTTCAGAATAAAGGTGCAAGCTGCACTCCAGTGTGCCACCCTGTATTGTGTAATGTATTGAGAGTTGAATTGTGCATAATACATTTGCTGCATGTAGGTGCCAATACAGTGATGCAATTGATTAATCTTTAAGTTCTTGTTTATTGATATTGAACAAACACAAAATCAATAAAGTAGAAGCTGCCACTGCTGGCTAGTGCTTAACCCCTTACCTGTCACCCCCCATTTGAGAATCGAGTGCAATATGACATACCCATAATAAAATGGTTGTTGCTAATGAGTCCTTCTGGCTATACACAAAACCAAGGTATCATTTAAAAGCTGACACTTGACAGTTTACTATGAACTACTCAGAAATACTCTAGCAATTACTAATAGAGAGATAAATAAGCTCAAAAACAATGAACAATCTGAGATCTGGGATCACCAGTGACACTTAATTTAACTACTGTGTCATTATGGCATAAATAGTCAAGTGAACAGCTGCATTTACGTTAAGTAGCCTAAATCAGTAAAAGTATCACAATGTATTTCTAAAACAGGAACGGCAAATTAGCATGTTACCTTTTACACAAGAAAATTATTCAATAAATAAATAAATTAATAAATATGGCGCGAGTTTAACCCCCCCAATGGTAGACCCAAAGTTACGCCCTTGTTGCCACGGGATGGTAATTGCAAATACTGTAATGCCAATCGGCTGAGGGTGGGTACCGATGATGGTGAAATACATTTTTACTGAAACTGTAATCATAGCCGCGACCCGCGAGAATGAGACAGATGATTGACAGGACGATAGCGGAGGCAATTAAAGGCGCAAGATAACTTCTGTTAACAAAAGCATAAATAAAAAAAGTGTTTAATATAAGTGACTTTGTCTTTGTTTTATTGTTTTTGTTGTTTTTAATCAAATAATTGTGAACCACAAACTGAGCCTTCGTTTTAAAGGGCAATTTCCAAATATATTTTATTTATTTGTTATAATATAGGTATTTTATAATACAGCATAAATAAAAACAAACACACGTAATATGTATGCCTATAGGCAAAACACCACAGTTTCTTGGTTTTGTTTGTGTGAACTTTTATCCCCCAACCATATTTCTTCATGGGCTCCACGCCAGGGGTCACGCTCAGCACCCCTACTTCCCATGGTACTAACTGTAATTAACAGTATGCTGACCCAGTTTATATGTAAAATCTTTGGTATATGTAATCTATATGTAATATCTAAAAACACTTTACAGTGTGATGGAAATAAACTTTTCTTAAAGCGTCTTGTATATCACCACAGATTTATTGACACCCTTCTATCTGTGTTGTATACTGTAATAGACAATTGTCCTGCAGAATGGTGAGGTTTTTTGTAAGAAAAACATTGCGAGCAAATGTCGAATTGTTGTTTGAAATATAAATCAACAACGTAAGAGGCTTTAGGCTTTTCTGACCCTGCATTTAGATGTACATTACACACTGTCTAATGCAGCTCAAAGGAGGCACTGTGAATTTGCATTGCAATTTCATTCTAAGAGGCTATTAAATGTGAAGCGACAACATTGAAACACTACTTTCAATATATTAAAATACACCAGTAGTTGGTGGCAAGTCAGCCTGATAATGATTGAATACCAATTTACTCATTTAGGCTAACGATAAGCAAATTACATAATTATACCATTAAAAAAAAAAAAAAAAAAGATATATATATATATATATATATATATATATATATATATTATATATATATATATATATATATATATATAAAGGCAGGATCACTTACTGGTGGAACCCAAACGGAAGTCCAGTCCTGGCTGTATAATCAAACAATAAAAACGAGAAACAATGCATGCCATCAATAACATTTATTGATTCCACAGGAACTTGATCCAGTTTCCCCCATTTTTACTAATAACTACTTTGTGTTAATTCAGAGGACAGTAAGGCAAACTATTGAGCATGAACTCGAACAAGATCAATTAAGATTTTCAAAGCAATTTGGAACTCTACTTGGTGGAAATTGACAGCACGTTCAAAAAGAGATAATGCATCATGCTGCAGTAGCATTATGGGGTGCAAGCTGTGCGTCAACCAATGGGAGGAAACATCTACACAGTGCCCTAAATGCCACTCCGAAGAGTACAGCATCACTGAGGCTGCGGGTCTCTCCAGAGCCCTTGACGCAACTAAAAATATTGTTTAATTTTCAATTCAGTGTTTCAATGAGTTTCAACTTTTGGGGAGAATCCATTTCAGTCATCAGAGGACCAGGATGCTGTGGAGAGGCAGTTCTCTTACGAGAGGTTCTCTCGTACTGCGTAATAGCTTACGCTAGGGGAAAAACTCTTTTCCACGGGATAGTGAAGCCAAAAAAAAAATTATCCTTAATTTTATAATACTGTAAAACGCGTTGCAGCAGCATGCAGACATGGGCGAGACGGCTCGCGCGCCCATTGGCTGCTCTGCGGCAACTGCACCAGCCTATCGAGGGAGACCCCTCATGACGTCAGATCCAATGAGGGCGCTTTGCGCCCTCCGCGTCATGTCCCGCCGAAACGGGCGGGGCTTCGGGCTATAAATATAGCCTCGGGAGGCTGGTCTAGCTGATTTTTCATCTCTTCAGCGAAGCTCACGCATCGCTGGATCCCGAGAGGAAGAAGCCGCGCCGTCTGATAAGCCTTCTGCGGGACGAGCTTTCGACCTGAAGCAGCTGGTCGACAACTCGCCGCCTTCAGTCGCCGTTCCCGCTCTCGCTTTCCGGCGTCTATATCCTTTTTCTCTGCTGTGTGTTCCGAGACTGCACCGTCGCCCGCTGCGTTGCCGCGCCGTAAAAAGCGCCGCGCTCAGCGGGCCCCGGAACCACCTCCAACCCGCGAAAGCTCGCCGGTGCACCCGCCAGCTTCGCCGCCAGCTTCACCCGAGTCTCTCACTGCCGGTCAGCGGCCGCTGTCTGCCGCCGCGTCCGCCATAGACTACGAGGAAACCGTGTGTGTGGAGGAGGATACCTGCTCTCTTCTAGCGTCGGGCAGTGAGGACTGGTCGAGCTCTGCGGACCTTGCACCTTCTTCTCACCGGCCCTCTGGGAAAAGAGCCAGCATTGAAGCAGAGCTCATGCGTCTGCTCGAGCAGGCCGTCGCCAGCCTCGGCCTTGAGTGGTCGACCCTCCAGGAGCCTGCACACATACGACTGGACGGTTGTTTTCTGCAAAGGGACCGTACTTCGACGCCTTCACGACCAGCGCCCTTTCTTCCTGAGCTTCATGAAGAAGTCGCTAAGTCCTGGAGTGCTCCATTTTCAGCCAGAATGCGCACTTCCGTGTCTTCAGCATTCTCCGTAGTCGACGGTGCTAAAGACAAGGGGTATCATTCTCTCCCTCCCGTGGAAGAGGCTGTAGCTACCCATCTTTGCCCGCCCTCTGCTGGACGGCGCGCTAAGACGGCGCTACCATCCAAAACCTGCCGCACAACGTCAACCTTGCACAGTCGCGCTTACACCGCCGCCGGGCAGGCTGTCTCTGCGCTACATTCCATGGCCATATTACAGATCTTCCAGGTCAAGCTTCTCCGAAAAATGGACGAGGAAGGACCGGAAGCTGTTAGCCTGGCGGATTTGAGGAGCGCGACGGACCTCGCTCTTCGCGACACTAAATCCGCTGCGCAGGCCATAGGGCGGAACATGGCTTCTATCACCGTGGCCGAGAGACACCTCTGGCTCACGCTTTCTGAGATGTCGGACTCGGAGCGCTCCGCGTTCCTCAACGCCCCCGTCTCTCCCGTTGGCCTCTTCGGATCTTCTGTCAAGGACTTCGCGGACAGATTCGCTGAGGTACAGAAGACATCGCAGGCCATGAAGCATTTCCTGCCCAAGCGCTCTAGCTCCACAGTAGGTCGCTCTAAACAGCCGTCTGCTCGCAGCTCTCAGCCGCAAGCGCCGTCAGAACCGGCAACAGAGGCAGCGCTCTTGGCTCTACCAGCCACCACCCCCTTCTGCATGGGCCACGGCCGAAGGTCGAGTTAAAGCCTGAGGCCTCGAAGTCTTCCTAGCCAGCCTAGGAAAACGACGGTGTTCAAGTCCCGCCGCGGCTGGACTTCCACCAAAAATTTTCGCTCGTTCAGTTCCAGTAATTGCGACTGTTCCAGTGTACTCTGCAGTAAGCAAGTCGGTGACACAGCCCGCTTGCCTGCACACAAACGCCGTTTTTACGGCGACCCAGATAAATCCCATAAAGAGTGTATTTTCTGGTGTCCCGGCCACGGCCGATGGTGTTATGAGTGTAGTAAAAATGCCCACTGCCCAGTGCTCATTCCTACACACAAGCACAGCCCGCCACACACGGCTCACACAAATAAAATCGACTCATGTCGATTGTGCACTAGATGTAGTGAATGTGCCCACAACCCAGTGCCCACAAACACTACACGCTGCATGTCTCACGGTTATCAGCACGCCCCCAGCCTCACACGCCGCAAGCACGGCGTTTGTATTACAGCACACCGGTGCTCTTCGCTCGCCACTAGATCGCGACCAGAGCCCAGATTTCATTCTACCCCTAGCTACTCACGCGAACGCGTGGGCAGAGCTTCCCGGGATATCAGAATGGGTGCTGAACATTATAAAGAGAGGCTATTCGCTACAGTTTGTTCGACGCCCGCGACGTCAAGCGGCGCGAATCGAAACTACGGTGGAAGAAAAAGTAGCACATCTACTTCGAGCCGAAATAGCGAAATTATTGAGCAAAGGGGCTATAGAACCCTTATCACAAGCTCAGAGCGAAGGAGGCATGTACAGCAGATATTTTCTGGTACCCAAAAAAGACGGGGGTCTCAGACCCATTTTAGATCTAAGACGGCTGAACAAAGCACTTCTGAAGCGACGGTACAGAATGCTCACAACCAAGAAAATCCTTGCGCAAATTCGCCAAGGGGACTGGTTTATGTCAATAGATCTGAAAGACGCTTATTTCCAGATACAAATAGCGTCACGTCACTGGCGGTTTTTGAGATTCGCCTTCGAGGGCCAGGCATATCAATACACAGTCCTGCCGTTTGGCCTGTCCCTAGCACCTCGTACATTCAGGATGTGCATGGACGCAGCACTCGCACCCCTGAAGCTCCGGGGTATGCGAGTTCTGAATTATTTGGACGATTGGCTGGTTCTAGCTCGATCACACTCAGAGCTCATAGAACACAGGACCATATTACTCGATCACCTCGAGAATTTAGGTCTCAAAGTCAATTGGGCGAAGAGCTCGCTGTCCCCCAGTCAGAAAATATCTTTTCTGGGGACAGAACTGGACTCGCTGTCTATGACAGCACAACTGTCGCAACAGCGCAGACTCAGTATTCAGCGCATGACGAAAACTTTTCACCACGGCGCTCTGGTGCTGCTCAAAAAGTTTCAGAAGATGCTGGGTCTCATGGCTTCAGCTTCTTCAGTACTTCAGTTGGGTCTGCTTCGCATGCGCCCACTGCAGTACTGGCTAAAAGCGTGCGTGCCGCGCCGAGCGTGGACCTCCGGTCTCTTGCGCCTCAAGGTCGATCAGAAATGCATCTCAGCTCTGAAACCTTGGACAGCGACCGGTTGGTATCGGTCAGGTGTAAGCCTGGGGACTTCCTCGAGTGTGAAGGTGGTGTCTACAGACGTCTCAACCTCGGGATGTGGAGCGCTGCTCGAGGGCAAACCGTTCTTCGGCCAGTGGTCAGAACGGGAAAAGCTTCTACACATAAATTGCCTGGAAATGATGGCAGTCGACAACGCGCTGAGGCGTTTTTGTCCCCAGATAAACGGGCACCACGTCTTGGTCCGTTCGGACAACATGTCGGTGGTGGCTTATATACAGTGAGGAAAATAAGTATTTGAACACCCTGCTATTTTGCAAGTTCTCCCACTTGGAAATCATGGAGGGGTCTGAAATTGTCATCGTAGGTGCATGTCCACTGTGAGAGACATAATCTAAAAAAAAAAAATCCAGAAATCACAATATATGATTTTTTAACTATTTATTTGTATGATACAGCTGCAAATAAGTATTTGAACACCTGTCTATCAGCTAGAATTCTGACCCTCAAAGACCTGTTAGTCTGCCTTTAAAATGTCCACCTCCACTCCATTTATTATCCTAAATTAGATGCACCTGTTTGAGGTCGTTAGGTGCATAAAGACATCTGTCCACCCCATACAATCAGTAAGAATCCAACTACTAACATGGCCAAGACCAAAGAGCTGTCCAAAGACACTAGAGACAAAATTGTACACCTCCTGGCTCCTCCAAGGCTGGAAAGGGCTACGGGGAAATTGCCAAGCAGCTTGGTGAAAAAAGGTCCACTGTTGGAGCAATCATTAGAAAATGGAAGAAGCTAAACATGACTGTCAATCTCCCTCGGACTGGGGCTCCATGCAAGATCTCAGCTCGTGGGGTCTCAATGATCCTAAGAAAGGTGAGAAATCAGCCCAGAACTACACGGGAGGAGCTGGTCAATGACCTGAAAAGAGCTGGGACCACCGTTTCCAAGGTTACTGTTGGTAATACACTAAGACGTCATGGTTTGAAATCATGCATGGCACGGAAGGTTCCCCTGCTTAAACCAGCACATGTCAAGGCCCGTCTTAAATTTGCCAATGACCATTTGGATGATCCAGAGGAGTAATGGGAGAAAGTCATGTGGTCAGATGAGACCAAAATAGAACTTTTTGGTCATAATTCCACTAAACGTGTTTGGAGGAAGAAGAATGATGAGTACCATCCCAAGAACACCATCCCTACTGTGAAGCATGGGGGTGGTAGCATCATGCTTTGGGGGTGTTTTTCTGCACATGGGACAGGGCGACTGCACTGTATAAAGGAGAGGATGACCGGGGCCATGTATTGCGAGATTTTGGGGAACAACCTCCTTCCCTCAGTTAGAGCATTGAAGATGGGTCGAGGCTGGGTCTTCCAACATGACAATGACCCGAAGCACACAGCCAGGATAACCAAGGAGTGGCTCTGTAAGAAGCATATCAAGGTTCTGGCGTGGCCTAGCCAGTCTCCAGACCTAAACCCAATAGAGAATCTTTGGAGGGAGCTCAAACTCTGTGTTTCTCAGCGACAGCCCAGAAACCTGACTGATCTAGAGAAGATCTGTGTGGAGGAGTGGGCCAAAATCCCTCCTGCAGTGTGTGCAAACCTGGTGAAAAACTACAGGAATCGTTTGACCTCTGTAATTGCAAACAAAGGCTACTGTACCAAATATTAACATTGATTTTCTCAGGTGTTCAAATACTTATTTGCAGCTGTATCATACAAATAAAAATAAAAATCTAAAAAAATTTTAGTTAAAAAAATCATACATTGTGATTTGTTTTTTTTTTTTTTAGATTATGTCTCTCACAGTGGACATGCACCTACGATGACAATTTCAGACCCCTCCATGATTTCTAAGTGGGAGAACTTGCAAAATAGCAGGGTGTTCAAATACTTATTTTCCTCACTGTAAATCACCATGGGGGTATCAGATCCAAAGCCCACAATCTGCGCTCGCTGAGACCAGCGCACGTGCCAGGACACTTGAATGTGGGACCAGACAGACTGTCCAGGAACAACGTTCCAGCAGGAGAATGGTCTTTACATCCACAGACAGTCCAACTGCTGTGGAAAACATTCGGCAGAGCGAAGATAGACCTGTTTGCATCTCAAGAAAACGCTCACTGTCCAGAGTTTTTCTCCAAGAGCAGGGATGCACTGGCCCACGTCTGGCCCCGCTGCCCGCTCTATGCGTTTCCCCCTGTCACGCTCCTGCCCCAGGTATTAGAGCGGATCAGGGAAACCAGATGCTCAGTGTTACTCGTGGCTCCGTTCTGGACGAACCAAGCCTGGTTCCCAGTTCTGATGCAGCTGACGAGTACCGCCCCATGGCCGATACCAGTGAGGAGAGATCTCCTCTCGCAGGTCAATGGCTCGATCTGGCATCCTTGCCCGGAGCTTTGGTCCCTACATGCGTGGGCCATCAACGGGTACCCGTTAACCTCCCAGTGGGAGTGTTAAACACGATCATGCAGGCTAGAGCCCCGTCTACTAGGCGGCTCTATTCCTCGAAATGGTCTGTGTTCTCTAGCTGGTGTACAGCTCGCGACATATCACCCTCAAACTGCGGTGTGTCGGAGATTCTTTCTTTTCTACAAGAGCTACTGGATAAGGGCAGAGCCCCATCCACGCTCAAAGTTTATGTGGCGGCCATAGCAGCGTTCGCTGAACCAGTGCTTGGCCAGTCATTGGGAAGGAACGATCTGATCATTCGCTTCCTTTGAGGAGCTAAGAGGATGAATCCTCCCAGACCTCCCTCAGTTCCCATGTGGGACCTTTCCACGGTTCTGGAAGCCATGAAAGGCGCCCCATTCGAGCCAATTCAGTCAATAGACTTAAAACACTTGTCTGTCAAGACAGCGTTTCTTCTGGCTCTCGCTTCAGTGAAGTGCGTGGGGGACTTACAAGCGCTCTCAGTGAGCGCGACGTGTATGGAATTTGGGCCTAATGGCTCTAGAGTCATACTCAAACCAAGGCACGGGTATGTTCCTAAATCCCTCAACACACCGTTTAGGGCACAGGTGATTTCCCTGTCAGCCCTGCCGGTTTCTGAGGAGGAAGGGGACGCGAGCTTCCTTTGCCCGGTCAGAGCATTAAGAGCCCACGTGTCTCGCTCATCCGTGTTTAGGCAAACGGAGCAGCGCTTTGTTTTGTTCAGCGGACGTTCTAAAGGACTAGCCGTGTCAAAACAGAGTCTATCCAGGTGGATAGTTGATGCAATAGCGCTGGCTTATATATCTAAGGGCCTGCAGTGCCCGTTAGGTATTAAAGCGCACTCCACGAGAGGCATGGCCTCTTCGTGGGCTTGGTCTAGTGGGATTGCCTTACAAGATATCTGTATGGCGGCAGGCTGGGCCTCCCCGTCTACATTTATTAGGTTTTACAACCTAGAAGTTCCTGCTCTGCAGGCTAGGCTGCTCACGGTTTAATAACTCAGTATTTTCTGCCCGGTGCTATCGGCTCAGAATGCTGAAACTGCTAGAGCATCGATCTCTGATTGACTATATGACTCTGTGGGCAGTGTGTAAGTCCCCTAATACTCATCAGTCCAGGCCGACTTCGCCCTGGCTGTGTGGAACACTTGATATAATTACTCTTAGTGGAGTACTACATTTTACAGGAATGATGCTATTCTAGCCCCTCTTCCCGGATTCTAGTGAGTCCCATGTGATTATGCACTATATGAGCCCCGGGCACCTGCCCTTGCACGCACGGCGTTTTGCACTGTGTTCCCCTAGCATAAGCTATTACGCAGTACGAGAGAACCTCTCGTAAGAGAACGTACTCGGTTACTAACGTAACCTCGGTTCTCTCTAGAGAGGGAACAAGTACTGCGTATCTTGCCGTGCATGCATCACGCTCTGGTTCGCTTCGGCAATGAAAAACCAGCTAGACCAGCCTCCCGAGGCTATATTTATAGCCCGAAGCCCCGCCCGTTTCGGCGGGACATGACGCGGAGGGCGCAAGGCGCCCTCATTGGATCTGACGTCATGAGGGGTCTCCCTCGATAGGCTGGTGCAGTTGCCGCAGAGCAGCCAATGGGCGCGCGAGCCGCCTCGCCCATGTCTGCATGCTGCTGCAACGCGTTTTACAGTATTATAAAATTAAGGATAATTTTTTTTTGGGCTTCAGTATCTCGTGGAAAAGAGTTTTTCCCCTAGCGTAAGCTATTACGCAGTACTCGTTCCCTCTCTAGAGAGAACCGAGGTTACGTTAGTAACCGAGTACGTTTTCTATGCAGTGTCCTGACATTTCATCTCTTTTTGAACGTGCTGTCAATTTCCACCAAGAAGAGTTCCAAAATGCTTTGAAAATCTTAATTGATCCTGTTCGAGTTCATGCTTAATAGTTTGCCTTACTGTCCTCTGAATTAACACAAAGTAGTTATTAGTAAAAATGGGGGAAACTGGATCAAGTTCCTGTGGAATCAATAAATGTTCTTGATTTTATTGTTTCGTTTTTATTGTTTGATTATACAGCCAGGACTGGACTTCAGTTTGGGTTCCACCAGTAAGTGATCCTGCCTTTATATATATATATATATATATATATATATATATATATATATATATATTTTTTTTTTTTTTTTTTCATGGTATAATTATGTAATCTGCTTATTGTGAGCCTAAATGAGTAAATTGGTATTCAATCATTATCAGGCTGACTTGCCACCAACTACTGGTGTTGTTTAATATTTTGAAAGTAGTGTTTCATGTTGTCACTTCACATTTAATAGCCTCTTAGAATGAAATTGCTATGCAAATTCACAGTGCCTCCTTTGAGCTGCATTAGACAGTGTGTAATGTACATCTAAATGCAGGGTCAGATGCTGCTTCTGTGCCACCTATACTGCAAAGCTGGGTATTTGTTCATACAGAGTTAATCAGACAGCCTAAAGCCTCTTACGTTGTTGATTTATATTTCAAACAACAATTCGACATTTGCTCGCAATGTTTTTCTTACAAGAAACCTCACCATTCTGCAGGAATGGATATTACATATAGATTACATATACCAAAGATTTTACATATAAACTGGGTCAGCATACTGTTAATTACAGTTAGTACCATGGGAAGTAGGGCTGCTGAGCGTGACCCCTGGCGTGGAGCCCATGAAGAAATATGGTTGGGGATAAAAGTTCACACAAACAAAACCAAGAAACTGTGGTGTTTTGCCTATAGGCATACATATTTCTGTCAGGTTTGGCATAGACGAAGCAGACAGAATGGTAAGTTAAATGCTTTAATTTGCAGAATGGATCGGTACAGCGAAACAGGGGAGTAAACAGTAAGTTGAATTTCAGATGATAGCTTAACTGAAGTGTAACCAAGTCTCTCTCTCTCTTTCTCTTGCAGATGATGATGAAGGAGTTCCTTAGAAGACGGAATGGTGATTGGCTGAGAAGATCGGGATCGAAGGTAGGTATACAGGTAAGTATGGCAGAGAGTCTGTGTCATGTATAGACGAGATCAGACAATGACTGAATGTTTGTAGCAGGTATATATGGGTGAACTGATGATGAGGTCCAGGTGACGGTGATTAGTAATCAGGTGACAATGAGCGTGTGAATGACTGAGTGGGCGGAGTGAGGGAATGAGTGGAAGGAGATGGTGATGGAATCCTGACAATTACGTGTGTTTGTTTTTATTTATGCTGTATTATAAAATACCCATATTATAACAAATAAATAAAATATATTTGGAAATTGCCCTTTAAAACGAAGGCTCAGTTTGTGGTTCACAATTATTTGATTAAAAACAACAAAAACAATAAAACAAAGACAAAGTCACTTATATTAAACACTTTTTTTATTTATGCTTTTGTTAACAGAAGGTATCTTGCGCCTTTAATTGCCTCCGCTATCGTCCTGTCAATCATCTGTCTCATTCTCGCGGGTCGCGGCTATGATTACAGTTTCAGTAAAAATGTATTTCACCATCATCGGTACCCACCCTCAGCCGATTGGCATTACAGTATTTGCAATCACCATCCCGTGGCAAAACGGAGCGTCTAAAATAAAAGTTCTGACTGCTGACTGAACATTGGTCAGTGAGCCTCTCCCACTCGGCGCTGTCAAGCGCAGCTTCACCACACAGATTTAACTCCGCACAGCTAAATAAAACAGGCTGGTGGCAGACTAATAATTAATATTTCTGATGTAAAAATTTCTGTGAAACGTGTAAAGTTGCACAGAAGAAAGCCCAATAGGACCTGCCCTGTACAGTTTAAGAATCTGTAGCCATAGTAGAGGACTATTATTTTGTTGAACAGACCTGAGCGACAACTGAGGACGTCACATGCTCAGACTTGCTTGACCAATTGGCGGAAGGGGGCGTGTCAGGCCGCCTACATGTGGAAAACGAATTTTGAAGTCATTTATTCGTTTTTTGCCTGTGAACTAAAAAACGAAAAAACGAATAAAGGGGTGACTTCCGTTTTTGGTTTATAAATGAAAAACGAATTGACTGAAGTTCAAAGACTCTCTTCATTCTTTGTTCAAAAAGGAATAACGATAAAATGATCGCCAAAAACGAAAAACGGCCGTTTTTAATTGGTTTTTCGTTTTTTGATTCTGACACCAAAAACGGTTATTTGGTTTTTCGTTTTGAAACAAAAAACAGAAAAACGGTATTTTCGTTTTATAATTACAAACGAATTACGGATTATCCAGAGATCCTCTGACCCTTATGGTTAGCAATATTTCTATGATTTCAGTTCAACTGTACATTCAAATCCTGATTAAGAAATAATAACATTTGGTTGACCAGACAAAGCCTGACATTGAAATTGATTCAAAATAGAGAAAATGTCAACTATGTTACACTGTACAGCCAACTCCTGAATAACATATTTGTTATGACAGTAGGTCATAACAAATATGTTATTCAGGAGTTGGCTGTACACAGATGTTTTTTTTTTGTGTGACTGTGTCCACAGATGATATTGAATTGTTTGCCTTTTTTTTTTATATATATATATTAATTCAACCTTCCATGTGCCAGAGGAGACTGACTGTCAAGTGCATGAGCTAACAATGTGTGCAATAGTTAATGTGTCCAGTTAACTATGATACTTGTGCTGCTTCTGTCTATTTTATATGCACACAGGTTGGATTTTGCATAAAATCTCTTTAAATTACCAAAATTAAGGCAGATTTCAGATAAAAAACAAAACAAAAAAACAGAGTTCTGTCCTTTGTGACCGTTTTTATTGAGAAAGCATATTGTTTTTGTACTTTTTATGTGAAATGTACACCCAATTATAGAATGAGCTATAATCTTTCTAAAAATATATTTAGCTTGAAAAGTGATCTTGTGCTATATTCTTTAAAATAAATGCCACTTGCTTTTAAATTTTGATACTAAGACTTTTTTTTAGTGCAGCCTGCGTCTGCAAAATTGTTTTGGGGTCACTGCACAAAAAATATTTTATTTTACATATAAAATAATGAATATTTCCAAGTTCAAACATAACCACCAAAAGTTACATCATTAATCAGAGGCTGTGTCCGAAATCGCCCCAATACCCTTATATAGTGCACTATTTGAGGAGAGAGCCATTTGTAGTAGTGTCCACAACCATGGTGGACATTATCGAGTGCATTCCTTCAACCCCATGGGGTTGAATTCCCGTGTCTCGCCAGAAGATGGCATTCACAGAGCAATCATACAGGTCTACAAGTAAGTTCCTTTGTCATTTTCTTTTTAAATTAAATTGTTTAATTATGGTTTACACAAGCACGATACAAATGCACACTGTCAGCTTTTTTTTAGTTTTATTCCCTTATAAAAAAGATTATTCAAGTGTGCTATTAGTATACATCTTTTAAACTAAAAAATGAGAAAGTATATTTTCAGACTAATTTTTATGTACTTCTCAGAAATATACTTTATGTACTTCTCAGAAATATACTTAAAATTGAGTTAAAGTATACTTGACTTATACTGACACAAAAGTCTAAGTATATTTGGCCAATATTTGAACTCAATATTTTGATCAAGATATACTTAAAAGTATAATTAAGTATTCTAAGTATACTTGGCTTGTAGTTGTTTTTACTCTTTTGATTGAGTAACCAATTAAATACTTTTTTCACATAGTTTTATATACTGTCTTACAAACTTTGTAAGAAAACAGATATGTCAGATATGAGTATCTGAATTTTTGCAGGCTAGTCCACTGGTAGTGTACTTAGGAATTTACTTCAAATCTACTTTACTCGTTCCCCGCCATTGACTGAATTTTCAGGCTATCCATGTTTTCACTGTTATATGGTAGAGGGCACTATTACACATCTTGAAATAGTACAGAATCTCTGGATCAAAACACAGGTGAAGAAGAAGCTGAAACAAGTGATAGAAGATTGTAAATGTAAAATAACGCGAACATTAAACAGCATATAAATCAAAACTGCCTAATGTTACCGAATGAAATGTCACCCCAGGAAGTGTTAAACGATCGTGAAGCTTTGGGGGTGTTGATGGACACAATCTACTCCATCTGTGACAAAAAATTAATTTTCTCAGTGTAAGTGTTGATAAAAAAGGATGCATGAAGCTATAAAATGTTTTTAAAATGGAAAGAGATAAAAGTACAGTTAAAGGTATATTTCAAGTATAAAATTAAAACCTAAATATGAACATATTAGTATACTTAATGTGCAAAAAAAATATAAATAATAAACTATAAGTATGATGTTATGTTTACTACAAGTATACTTGGCAGTATAAAACTACTAAACTAGGAGTTTACCGGGAGTACACTTCAAAGTGTACTTTCATAAACTAAAAAATGTGCCTAGAGTATTTGACTAGAAAACTTACAAGTATAATACTAGTACATTGATATTAGTATACTTAATACATAAAGTATACTTAAAAATATACTTAAACTTCACTTAAGTATACTTAATAAAAAATAAGTATACATCAAGTTCATTTTATTAACACAAGCACAAACTACACAAAAGTGGAAGCCCCTATAGCGTGCTCAATTAATATTATGTATAAATGACATAATATTTATCTGAATCATTTTAGCATGTCAATGTTAATGTATGTTAATGTGTTTGGTCTGGGTGGAATAGATCCAATAAATACACAGACACATTGCTGTGAGCATGCGAGATATGCTGCTTCATGAATAGTCACACATAAATCCGATAACATATCTAGGCAGGTGGAGCTGGAGGAGGTGGAGGTGGAGGGTTTCAGAGGAACTTTCATAGTGTGCTGCAGGATCAGCTTACAGCGAACACTGAACCAGACTATTTAAATTGTGTAACCCTACTCTTAGTCTCAGCCTCTGAGGGTGAGCCCATGGGCCGCCTAAAGCCAAATGGCAGGCAAGCAGTCAGGCTACGCAAGACTACCCTGCTCTCGAACAATGGCATGACTCACCTCTCTCACAGGTTCGCTCCCAGTATCCCGTCCCGGTGCAGTCACAGATGAAGCGATTCCAGCCCTCTTTGCAGATGCCGTTGTTTTTGCAGGGGTTGCTGTCGCACTGTTTGCCTGTTACTTTGCTGCAGGATGACTTGATTCCGACTCCGTTCTGGGCCTCGGCGATCTGACGAATGTCTTTACTGCGTCCATCTATGAAGAGATCACGGATGCAGCCCACAAAGCCATAGTTCAGCATGGCGGTCCACAGTTCGGTGGGGAGAATCAGGCCAGCGCGGTTGTCCGGGAGTCCTCCGAGATATAGGTCACCCTCGAGGTCCAGAATCTCATTCTCTCCGCTGGCGGTGAATGGAGTCCGACGGCTGTTCACAGAGATGATACCTGTTCAAAACAAAAACAGGCTATCAAGTTTGACAAAATAAGCTCAGCCAAAAGAAGGCGGCTGACTGTAAAAAAATTTAAATAATAATAATAATAATATATTATATATATATATATATATATATATATATATATATATATATATCATATATATATATATATATATATATATATATATATATATATATATATATATAATATATATATATATATATATATGATGATCCAGCGGAGACATTTGGTGCGCATTATAAAAATTTACATTTGACCACAGAATGCTGCTAACCATACAAAATCAAGTATTCCAGAGAAGTGTAATAAATACAGTTATAGAAATAGATACGTACATTTGTGTGTATGTATGTGAGTTAAAGTGTTCTGACACAATTATGTACTAAAGGATACAGGCAGGCAGGAGGTTCAGAATAGAAACATCAATATAGTCCAGTGTGGAGGCAGTGTCAGATTGAGGGGGCATTCTGAGTTCTTCCACTAGTCTGTATTATGCAAGTATTCTTGGTCCCTCAACACCCACATGTCTATATATCTGTCTCAGCCCTTTGGTGCTGAGAAATACAAGTTTCTAGGGACTTCCATGACTGCTATTAATCAGACAAGGAGCCAAACTGCCATTTCTGAATAGATATACAGTAGGGTCTGGGAAGAAAAGTGATTCAAATATACAGAGTCTAAAATATTATATCATCATTCTACAACATAACTTTTAGTTGATCTAAAAGTTTCAGAACCTGAAAGCTTTCTGTTCATTTCCAGGTTTAAATGAAAGAAATATCAGATTTCCAGTGTTGTCTCAGACCTTTAGACTACTGAGTATAACATGACCAGAGGCAAAAAACATAAGAGCCACCCTCTTGTGACTTTAATGTGAAAGTGTCCGTTATCCAATATTAAGTTTGTGACAAAATAATAACAATTCTGCACTGTAATATTCTACTGAACAGATTCTCCTAAGTAATAATAAAAACATCCACACATTTATGCTGCTAGATGACTTTTTATTGAAGTCTTTGAGAGGACACATTTTCATCTGCTGTGAAAAGGATTTGGAATAAACCCTAATAACAGCTCTTAATACAGAGAAGTTTACAATGAAGATACGATTTAGAATAGATTACTTTTGTGGATAAAAGTGCTACATTACCGACTTCTTTTTACTGAGAATTTGTTGCCAATTCATATTTTTAAAACTTTGAATAAGTTACATTATTTTTACAGTTACTTTTTAAGCTAAAAAAATAATAAATTATATTATGTCAATGTCTAAAGGACGTGAGAAAAAAAAAAGCCTCTTGTTCAGTTTACACCACGTCCCCTTGTAGCTTTATCTTGGGGTTTGTGCTGTAGGCGCTGGAAGAGAGTTCTAGTCACATGCTGTTGTTTTTGTAGACAACTTTGATATAATGTTTTGATAGTTTTGATGTTTTGATAATGAGACAGTTTTGATATAATGCTCTTTTTTTTTTTTGGACATTTTGTCACAACTTAATTTTTTTGTGTTCAATCCACCTAAACTCATTTTTGTTGACAACTAACTGGGCAGTTAATCTGCATGTAAGTTATTTTATGTGTTTTTCAGGGAAAGACATGCTAGTTTTTAATGTTCAGTTTCTCAAATGCTTTTGAATTTTGTGGTGTCTATGTCATACTAACCAGCAATCGTGCATTAAATTTGTTAAGTTGCCTCAACAAAACTTTATTTGTTTAAATTAACTTGTTTCGTTCTTATTGTACCGACCTAAACTAAATGTGTGGAAAAGCTTTCCTTAATTTAATTAAGTTCATTGAACAAACTATTTTCTGAGTGTAGGCATGACACAGAAAAAATAAAAAAAATAAAAAAATTGCTAAATTGCTTTTAGAAAACAATTACAGAATAATATTCAAAAAAAATCTTTAAAACAATATTTTAGTAAGCAAATTCATTAAGCATCATGCAGATCTGAGGGACCAAATTTATTTGTGTAAGAATTTTAAGTTCTGGAGAAATTGAATCTACTCACCTGATCTTCCATCTCTCTGAATGTCCACGTGGTGCCAGGCTCCGTCATTGACCTTACTCTGTGTGGCTTTGACTTTAATCGTTCCTGATCCCATGTCCAGCAGAAGATAAAGATTTCCATCTAGAAGTTCCACAGCGAAAAAGTCCACTTTGTTGCTCCTCTGGCTACGAGGATCCTTCTTGTCCTGGGGTTTACCTTGTGTAAAGAGGATTAGTCCATTGGGCTCTGAGGTGCGAAAGTCAAAGGAAATAGAGCCCACACGCTTGGTGTTCCACTTGGGCAGGCCGAGGAAGGATTCTGGCGTCTCAAAGGAGATGGGGTCTAAGGTAGGGACATTCTCACATTTAAACACCACATCCCCTTGTAGCTTCATCTTGGGGTCTGCAATGCGGGCCAGACGAGAGAGTTCCAGTCGTATGTCGTTGTTTTTGTAGACCACCTAGAGTTCAAGAAAAACATTATTGGCAAATGCAATTGGATCTTGGACAACCTGAAAACTAGAGCAGTATTTAGAGTAGAGTGGTATTTATTTTAAAGAAAGATACACATTTATCAAGCTAAATATTTAACAGGTTGTAGTACTGAGATGTTTTCTGGATGTCAAATTTTAGTGAAATATGTCCATAGTTAATATGACAAAATACACCTATTGTTACTCTGATAGGACAAATGTATGAACTCAACTCAAGTGGTAATTATTGCTTAATCCATTAAAAATCAATTTGATACCAGTTGGCCAGAAGTCATTGGGGGAAAAATTGCTTTTTTTTATTTTTTTTTATTTGAAGCGTAATCCGGAATCGTAATCAGCACAAGCAGGGGTCAAACACAGGAAGGCAGTCCAAACAAACAAATAAACAAACAAATAAACAAACAACCAAAACAGGCAGGGGTCAGAGGCAAAAGAGTAATCCAGGGAACAGGCAAGAAATCCAAAAACCAAGAGACATGAAACCAGGGAAAACACTCGGAAATGCAGTGCAACAAGATACAAAACTTCGCAGTGAGTGATGGGGTGAACCAGGCTTATATGGGGTGAACTAAACAAGAAGATGAGATACAGGTGAATGTGATAATGAGTGCTGATGAGTCCAGGCAGAGAATGATGGGAGATGTAGTCTGTGAGTGAACATGAAAGTCTGGTGTGGAGTGCCCTCTGGTGGCTCTCAAGGGCACTCCAGCTGGTGACCGTTACTTAGCTCACTAGAGAAAATGGCTTAGCATGAATATGTATTTAATCTTTTTTTTGTTTTGTTGCTGATTTGCTTTGATATTTTGTTTGTAATACAATGCATTTTATGCATTATGTAAGTAAGACATAAGGAGCCACTGATATATGTAAAGTAAATAACTATCCAAGATTATCAAAAAAAATAAAATAAAAAATAAATAAATAATTATATATATATATGTATATATATACTGTAGTAAAAATAAATAAATACATATTTTTTTTTATGTAAGAACTTGTTGAAAAAATTAAAAAAATTGTAACATTGCAAATGCTTATGTAAAATGCTTAAGAAAAAAAAGGTATCATTTTGCATTAAAAAAATGAATAAATAGAATATCTTCTAAGTCCTATTTTTAAATTACAGTATATGCCCTGAACCTATAGGTAAAAATAACACAGCTATTGAAGAGCAAAATCCCCCAATACGCTAGAATACATTAAAAGACATTCAAAGGATGTGCTGTGATATTGTGCCTAATTACCAAGGCAAAGACTCATATATAGAGTCAGCTATGCATTATAGCCAAATACAACACAATACAAACCGAGAAGAACTGTAAATTGAAATTCACTCAGGCAGAAAATTAAAAGGCTTTTTCCTTCTTTTCCTCAAAGAAAGAGCTATTACTGCTATATAGGACACTATGTGCACAGCAAACAGCAGTTCTGTTAGAGAACACAGCTGTCAGCAAACAGATTTTTGAAGCTCCAGGATTACAGATAATCCTGAAGATTTGACAGTAAATCAACACAGGTGCCCTGCGTTACTAACTACAGTGACTCAGAGAGAGAGAGAGAGAGAGAGAGAGAGAGAGAGAGAGAGAGAGAGAGAGAGAGAGAGAGAGAGAGAGAGAGAGAGAGAGAGAGAGATGAACTCTGGGAGGATATCTTTACTTCAGCAACACTAACATTATCACATTTATTTTCTCTACCTCTTATCTGTCACCAGCACAACTCCAATTATCATACACTTCCTAATCATCTGTGTTGCAGAGATGTGCCAATAGAGCAGGAGGTTTCCATGAAGTAAACAATTATATTGATTTTCCCAATTGAGAGATTTTAGCGTGTTGATATACAGTATAGTACCTTTCAGGGCAGACCCTTCAATGAGCTCCAAGATTATGGCAAAATAAAGCACTTGTCTAGCCTAAACTTCCTGTCTCAATAGGAAATATATCAACAAAAAAAGGAAAACTGCACTGGCCAAGGCATTGCACTGGGTCTTCAAGAATACTAGGTTACTTTCAGAAATGAAATGACAACTTTGCATGGTATGTGTGTTCTTAATAAAGCCCGTCTATAAAGGCCAGACTAACATCCTGACACTACAATGCCAATTTTAAACCACTACAGTTATGCTACAACGTAGGGGAAAAATCTCTTCTTTCTATAGTCCCTGGTGAAACAAAAGCGCAAACCCTCTTCAAAGCAGAAACCAAGAAAACGTTTCCTCAGCGCTTCTGTTACTTTCCTCCAATCAACTTTTCCTGCTCTGGAATGTAGTTATGCCTCGGGTTATGATTCCAGTGGCCATTACCTCTAGCCGATCGATGGCAGTATAATGGAAAATAATGTGTAGAGAGATGGTGTGGGTAGGGTAGTCCACAGACTCAGATACATTATCTAAAGCTACACCTTTGCTTTATCACCTTATCTTGGGGCCATCCTCTTTCCCCAGAGTGCCATTTATAATCAAAGTTGACCTTTACGACTCTATAGGCTCTCTGTCTTGACTCTCTCCCTCTGTGAGCAGGGGCTGCAGAGTATCGATCAGGATCTGGGAGTGGTGAGTAGACCCAAATCTATCTGGGCTCAGTATTCTTAGCATGTTATAGGGCATCTGACTGCTGTATTAGGCCTGGTATTATTGAGAAGTGGTACAAGTAGAAACATGTAGACACGTAAGGATAAGCGGACACTGATGGAGAAAATCTATATTTCAGAGTAGAAAAAAAGGAGTTGTTACAATGTAACACTGAACACATTTTAGAATACAGTAAACTAAATTATACAATTAATTGTTATCGTTAACTAGTCCTATCCTTTTAATCAGTACATCACAGATCTTAGTGAGCAAAAATCAATTATTGAGCAAGCAAAAAATAAGTAATAAAAACTATCTTCTTGACTTAATTATTATTCACAATTTGAGCTGTCAGATTGGATATTGTGGGAAGTGTCAGTTTTACGTCATTTGCCTTTGTGTGGTTATATCACACCTGTAAACAAAGAGGAGAAGGTCTAGCTATTACAGAGCATGCATGAAGCGTCGGTGCCATAACTAATGAACATTAACATAATGGATCAATCAAAAAGGAAACCATCTGAGGATCTGATGGCACAACAAAGAAATTTTGTTCAGAGAAGTCAAGGAAGTGACAGGCAAAGCCCGTAATACAACTCGTATCATCACTGGACTGTCTTTTCAAAGATGGCGTCAACTCTGAGACTTAAATGATTTAAAAACAACCCAGAGATGGCCCTTTTCTTGATCAACAAGTAATATATCTAGCAATCGTTATGTCAATGCCAGTGTTACCTAACTTTTAGTAATTAATTCCATTGAGTCAAAACAACAGCTGAAGACAAAAATTACAATGGAAGTCAATGGAAACCGAAACTGCCTGTTACCAGCATTCTTCAGAATATCTCCTTTTGTGTTTTGCAGAAGAAAGAAAGTCATACAGGTTTGGAATGAACGAAGGTGAGTGACTGATGACAAAATTTATATTTTTGGGGGTGGACTTTCCTTTTAAGGCCCATTCATTTACCCCAAGAATGACACACTTTTAAACACTGATCTAACTCTAGAATATCCAAGTCAACACCACAACTATTACAATATCTTCAGAATCACTTTCAGATAATTTTTAGTGATTTTTAGTTAAAAACATTTGTAGTAAATTAAAATCCTTGCTATTTTAAAGTGTGCACTCCACTAATGTTCACAGAACATGAATGAAGCAAGTTGGAGTAAAGAGACCGTTGGTATCAGCGATAATATAGTTATCATTATGGCTATCATTCTTGGTGTGACTGACACTTTAATCATGAGTTCTGTGCGTTCACATAATGTAAAACTCATTCATTTGTATTCATCTGTATGCGTAGAATGGTTTAGGCTGTTATCGGGATGCTGTTTAAAAGACACACTTTGCTCATTTGACCAAAGTTATTTTTTTATAATGATTTTTTTCTAGTGTCAATGGGTCTGTGGATGCTGAATTATGTACAAAAACTTGATTTGGAGGTCAAACTTGAAAACCTTTTTTTTTTTTTTTTTTTTCCTGTAATTCATTCTCTAATAAAGAAATATTGGAAGGGCCACTGTGTGCCTTTAACTTCTGTAAGAAAAGACACATGCAGCAATAGCAAACTGAAGATTGAATTTCCTATTGTATTATGAGATGAATTGTATTATGAGATGGAGTACACAATGTCATTGCATCCAGAGAAGTACTAAAATTATCTGCGCAAAAACAAACGTCATATTTGGTATCATGGTAGAGTTTGTTCATCTCCTGCTGTCAAATGTGCAGACAACATCAGCAGCCACAAGCTCATCACTGAAACTCGAGCCAATAATCATCACCCCAGACTTCCTGTTCTCCACTGTCTGCTGTCACATGACCACTGAGACACATGACCACACAAAGGCCATGAGTGCATCTCGCTCAGGGCAGAAACAACTACGAACAGCATCAGAAACTCTGCTTTCATTAGCATGCATCCACATTTACCCTGCATGCACCAGGAGGGTGATATTACAATAGTTTTTGTAGAATAATTTTGTGTGGCAGAATTTAGTGCTGATTTAGTGCTGAATGCTTGGCTTTTGTGGATGTTATTAGGAAGTTCATATGAAGTTTTGGGTGGTTGCTTACTAGCCCATGTCAATAGAGCTCACCCCTAAGTCTCTATAGATATGAATTCTCCTACAATATCAGTACATACTTTTTTCTTTACCTATTTTATCCTATAGGTAATCTTGTCAACACTTTTCTTAGTACACCTCTCTTCAACAAGCTATGTGCTTTAAAAAAACAAAAACAAAAAAAAAGGTCCCGCAAAATGGCTTAAAGTCAGATGTTGTTTGTTTTTTTGCTGTATTAGCTATGTCAGATAAACTCACTGCTAAACAACCTATAAAAACAAAATGAACTATGAAATGTCACTTTCATGTAACTCAAATAAATCCAGAATAAGATACAAAGTGGACAAGACTGAATACAGAAGTCATACATAAGACTTTATGTAAATAACCTCTATTATGTTATGATTGGCTGGGTGTTCTAAACTTAATTTAGAAAAATCAACAGACTGCACAGAAGATTATAAGCACCAGAAAGAACAATGCCGAACGTCTACGTGTCTATAGTGCAAACACAACAGTGTGGGATGAGTTATGCAACATTGATAATAATAATGACACTATTGTCTTCTGTAGAGCTACTTATAATAACTGAACTTGTTACATAATTGATGAACTTTGCACTGTTATTGAACTTGAGCTGTCTCCTGTAGAGCTGCTTTACAGTTTATTTGTTTGTTTTTTTCTTTGTAATATTGATACTCTGTTACTGAACTTGATCTGAATAATGACTTATTCATGGATAATATTCATTAATAATTAATCATGACTATATTCTGTAGATCTGCTTTAAAGCTGAAATTGAATTTGTTTTGTAACAGAAGAATTTGTCAGTTTTTTTTCTTCTTCTTCTTTTTCTTCTTTGTATTATTGCAAAGCTTCTTTGAAACAATCTGTACTGTATAAAGTGCTTTATAAATAAATGTGGCTTCACTTGTGCTTCGGATATTTCAGATACATCAGCTATTTTGGAAAACCTGCCCCTAACTGCTTCGTGTGATTGGTCGCTGTCAGTTAAACAGAGTAAGAGTTACCTTTCCAAAGTAAGTGAGAACATTCTTGGCCCGAATAAACAGGAAACTGGACCAGGCTTTAAGTAATTTCTTAAAAATCTGACCTTGCAAAACTATATGTAAATTAAATCTGTTGTGATTGGCTATGGGAATTATTAAAATTAACATAGTTATCAATCTCATACAACTCTTAAATTGTGCACAATTTTATAAGCACCTGGCAGAATAATGGCAAACCACACACGACTTAATTACTCCAGGGGTTACTGAACCTTACTATCTTAAAGGGATAGTTCACAAAAAAAATCAATTCGGTCATCATTCATTTGCCCTCCTGTCATTCCAAACTCATAAGCATAAGCTCAAAAGTGAGAGGTTTGTTTGAACATGTCAAGAAAGTATGTTTGAGATTCTATTTACCTTACACTCACCGGCCACTTTATTAGTTGCTGTACACTAGATACTCTGTTTGTTAATGCAAATATGTAATCAGCCAATCACATGGCAGCAACTCAATGCATTTAGGCATGTAGACATCAATACGATCTGTTGAAGTTGAACAATGGTGATTTAAGTGACTTTGAACGTGTCACTATTGTTAGTGCCAGTCGGGCTGGTCTGAGTATTTCAGAAACTGCTGATCTGCTTGGATTTTCACGCACACCCATCTCTAGGGTTTACAGAGAATGGTCTGAAAAAACCATGTGCATCAGTTATGTGGGCGAAAATGCCTTGTTGATGCCAGAGGTCAGAGGAGAATGGCCAGATTGGTTTGAGCGCAAATGCAACAGTAACAACTCAACCATTACAATTGAAGTCTGCAGAAGCAGGAGACTAGAGCTGAACGATTTTGGAAAATAATCTAATTGCGATTTTTTTTAACCAATATTGTGATTGTGATTTAATATGTGATTATTTTTTAAGCTATTTATCTTCTGTATTATTCAACAAAGACAAGAAATACATCATAATTTAGTAGGGCTGGGAATCTTTAGGGACCTCAAGATCCATTACGATTCTTGATCTACATTTTATTCTTATTATTTAATCTTATTAATAAAACGTAATACTTTTTATAATTACATATGTATTTATAAGTCCTTTTTTTAAATAATTACACATTTGTAAGAATTGATTTGAAGACAAAAGCTGAGATAAAACTCACCCTACAATAAAGCAATAAAACGCACACTGGACAGAAGATCTCAAAGAAAGAGCACAGGACATTGTCTTATTCATCTCTGCATCACCCTCTCCCTCCTTCCTTCCTTTCCCCCTGATTCAAGTCACTAAAAGTTCACTGAGATTGTCTATATATCACATTATGATGTATCTTGTGAATCTATTGTTTTTCCTTTTCATGTTTGGTATCATTTTAAATGTCTCAGTGCGAATGGTAAAATGGTCTTAATTTCATTGCAGTCATTGGTATTATGAGAAAGATTGAAAACTTAGGAGAATTCTGTCCTCCTCTTTGGGTGGTGTCTCTTAAAGATATCTGGTAAATTTTTGAAGAAACATCTGAAATGCTGTTGATACTAAAATAAGAGATATCTGAGAATCACAACTAACTCTCCTAAGCTTCGGAAAAGTAACCACTGAGCAATATATATATTTTTTTCCTCTGCCAGCATCTCTTAACGGACAGCACATTGAAGCAGAAGAGCTACAGCAGCAGAAGACACACATCGGTGACACTCCTGTCAGATAAGAACAGGAACCTGAGGCTACAAGTCACACGGGCTCCCCAAAACTGGACAATAAAAGATTGAAAAAATGTTGTCTTGTCTGATGAGTCTCGATTTCTGCTGTGACATTCAGATGATCGGGTCAGATTTCGACGTAAACAGCATGAACGCATGGATCCATCGTGCCTTCTATCAGCGGTTCAGGCTGCTGGTGGTGTAATGATGTGGAGGAGATTGTCTTGCCACACTTTGTGTCTCTTAGTACCAACTGATCATCGTTTAAACGCCACAGTCTACCTGAGTATTGTTGCTGACCATTTCCCATCCCTTTATGACCACAGTATACCATCTTCTGATGTCTACTCCATGTCACAAAGCTCGAATACTCTCAAACTGGTTTTTGAACATGACAGTGAGTTCATATGGCCTCCACAGTCACCAGATCTCAATCAAATAGAGCTGCTTTGGGATGTAAAGGACGGGAGATTCACATCATAGATGTGCAGCCAACATATCTGCAGCAGCTGTGTGATGCTATTATGTCAATATGGAACAAAATCTCTAAGGAATGTTTCCAGTACCTTGTTGAATCTATGCCATGAAGAATTAGAGCAGTTCTGAAGGCAAAATGGGGTCCAACCCAGCCGGTACCAGCAAGTTTTACCTAATAAAGTGGTCAGTAATGTATGATCCTATTAAGATCCTAAGAGAAATGGTTATTAAACATTGTTACTAAACAAATAAGATACAATATTATAGCTGGGATGTTTCTGTATTACGGGCCTTGCAGAAAATCACAGAATGTTTTGTGGTACATTTGACATTCAGCCAAAAAGTTTAGACCCTTCATCAACGTTGTCATAAAATGGAGCGTGTAAATGAGGGACAATCTCTATCTCAGAGGACGCTTTGCTACACTCGCCCTAGCTTTAACTGAAATAAAGTGCCTGCCCTTTTTAGTACTCCTTGGGTAATTCTAACTCTGCAAGTCTTTCATCACTGTTGGCACAGACTGTGTCTCAGAATGTGGCAGGGACAGGCACACGGGCATCCACAGCTACGCAACTGATATTAATAGCTGGACTGGGGATAAAGAGAGAGAGAGAGAGCAGAGGAGAAACCAGTGGCAGATTAAACAGCAGAGACAAGGTGACCTTTCATTATGATGGTTATTATAGACCACCCGTGTGTGTCGGGTACTCCGAGCTGTGAGTGTCTGTGTGTGTCTCTGCATATGTGTGTGCATTTGTATGTGCTGGCTCCTAATGGAATCTACCTCTGGAGGTGGAAAACTCCATGATCGCAGCCATGAATGACCCTTTAGAAAAGGGAGGGTGTTTACTGCATGAAACAGCTATTTGGCCCTGATGACTACAGTTGGTTCTACGGTCTCTGTTTCATAATTACATCTATATATACATATATATACAGTGAGGAAAATAAGTATTTGAACACCCTGCTATTTTGCAAGTTCTCCCACTTAGAAATCATGGAGGGGTCTGAAATTGTCATCGTAGGTGCATGTCCACTGTGAGAGACATAATCTAAAAAAAAAATCCAGAAATCACAATGTATGATTTTTTAACTATTTATTTGTATGATACAGCTGCAAATAAGTATTTGAACACCTGAGAAAATCAATGTTAATATTTGGTACAGTAGCCTTTGTTTGCAATTACAGAGGTCAAACGTTTCCTGTAGTTTTTCACCAGGTTTGCACACACTGCAGGAGGGATTTTGGCCCACTCCTCCACACAGATCTTCTCTAGATCAGTCAGGTTTCTGGGCTGTCGCTGAGAAACACGGAGTTTGAGCTCCCTCCAAAGATTCTCTATTGGGTTTAGGTCTGGAGACTGGCTAGGCCACGCCAGAACCTTGATATGCTTCTTACAGAGCCACTCCTTGGTTATCCTGGCTGTGTGCTTCGGGTCATTGTCATGTTGGAAGACCCAGCCTCGACTCATCTTCAATGCTCTAACTGAGGGAAGGAGGTTGTTCCCCAAAATCTCGCAATACATGGCCCCGGTCATCCTCTCCTTAATACAGTGCAGTCGCCCTGTCCCATGTGCAGAAAAACACCCCCAAAGCATGATGCTACCACCCCCATGCTTCACAGTAGGGATGGTGTTCTTGGGATGGTACTCATCATTCTTCTTCCTCCAAACACGTTTAGTGGAATTATGACAAAAAAGTTCTATTTTGGTCTCATCTGACCACATGACTTTCTCCCATGACTCCTCTGGATCATCCAAATGGTCATTGGCAAACTTAAGACGGGCCTTGACATGTGCTGGTTTAAGCAGGGGAACCTTCCGTGCCATGCATGATTTCAAACCCTGACGTCTTAGTGTATTACCAACAGTAACCTTGGAAACGGTGGTCCCAGCTCTTTTCAGGTCATTGACCAGCTCCTCCCGTGTAGTTCTGGGCTGATTTCTCACCTTTCTTAGGATCATTGAGACCCCACAAGGTGAGATCTTGCATGGAGCCCCAGTCCGAGGGAGATTGACAGTCATGTTTAGCTTCTTCCATTTTCTAATGATTGCTCCAACAGTGGACCTTTTTTCACCAAGCTGCTTGGCAATTTCCCCGTAGCCCTTTCCAGCCTTGTGGAGGTGTACAATTTTGTCTCTAGTGTCTTTGGACAGCTCTTTGGTCTTGGCCATGTTAGAAGTTGGATTCTTACTGATTGTATGGGGTGGACAGGTGTCTTTATGCAGCTAACGACCTCAAACAGGTGCATCTAATTTAGGATAATAAATGGAGTGGAGGTGGACATTTTAAAGGCAGACTAACAGGTCTTTGAGGGTCAGAATTCTAGCTGATAGACAGGTGTTCAAATACTTATTTGCAGCTGTATCATACAAATAAATAGTTAAAAAATCATATATTGTGATTTCTGGATTTTTTTTTTTAGATTATGTCTCTCACAGTGGACATGCCCCTACGATGACAATTTCAGACCCCTCCATGATTTCCAAGTGGGAGAACTTGCAAAATAGCAGGGTGTTCAAATACTTATTTTCCTCACTGTATATATGTCTCAGCTTGTAGCAGGTCCTGCATTAAGTGCTATGAGTTATGTGGTTGTACATTCTCTTAGATTTTCTCCTGTTTGGTGTGTAGATATTAAAAGTCTCCTTGAGTTTCTCCTTCATCGTGCGCTTTATTACAACCATACCCGTGACAACTATAACGCTGTTACTAATCAAATTAAATAATTTACACTGAATAATTACAACTACATTAAATAATGTTATGAGTTTGTTTTAATAACCTGCCTGCAGTTGAAAGAAATCCATTTTTATGTCAAGTTTGTGAGTCATTGAGATCATTACATGATCTTTACCCAGATTTTTACCCTTTACCCATATGCAGTCTTGGACAACTTGGCGCTATATGCCGAAAGTCAGAGCCAGTCTGCAGAGTTTGAGCAGTCAGAGTTGAAAGATTTCACAGAAAACTGTGTAGTGTATGATGGGAACAGTCTCTGAATGTTTTGCTTCTAGTTAACAAACTTAATGCCAATAACCTCCAGTTGTATTCTGTACAGACCTTACTCACTGCATCTACTGACCCAAGGGTGCATCCAAATGTGTCTTATTTTTTCGCAGCTAACAAGGAGAGACTGCATTAACTACTGTTTGTTTTCATTTGTCATGCATCTCCTTGTCATGTAGTGTATTCCAGCCTTTCTTGTGTATTCCAGTGTTCTTGTATTCCATCTGTGATATTTGTTCATTTTGATCAATGTACACATGTGTAAGACAGCTATAGCTGTGGCCTGCTGCATTGTATCTCACAGTTTGAGCATCACCGAGCACCATTCTTACGATCACATGCCAATTTAGCAGTTGAAAAAGGTTAAAAACATTTAAAAACTTCCTATATCATTTTCATATTCAATTTTTATATAGAATAGATCGCTTGACTTGTTACAGAACCCACTGTGTCCGTCTTCACTCCTTCACAGTTATATTGAAAATCACTAGTGTTCAATAGGCAAAATAGGCTTATTTTTCTTCATAAACATTACAGCTTTGTGTATTTGGACACTTTCTTGTTCTCAAATGTTAGTGAAACATGTTCATAGTTAAAGGGGTCATGGTGCTTTATAACATTTATCTTTAGTGTGAAATGCATCTGTTTGTGCATGTATAAGATCTGCACAGTTACAAAGTTCATAGTCTCCCACAGAGGGATTTATTCAGTCTAACAAAGAACACTGCTCCTGCTGAAAACACCTCGATTGAAGTTCAGATATTACTTCCTGAGACGTCTACGTTACGTGCTAGTAATATTAGCCTAGTGCCTGCCCAAAGGCATACGCAAAGAAAAGAAGGTGAGGCTTCAGTAAATTGTAGTGTTGTTGCCATGTCGTGGAGAAGCTGTGTGTGTGGATATAAAAGCAAAACCCATTTGTTTGGCCTTCAAAATTGGATGCAATTAGGTTAAAGTGGTTAAAGGTGTAGTAAGCGTTTGTTGAGAAACGCTGATGAAAGTGCATCGAAAAGTTAATTTTTTGGGGGGTTGATTTCAAATATCAACAGTGTTCAACAATGATTTTGAAAAATCGCCCAACAAAGTATGTTTCGGCTGAAATGTCAGGCAGCAGAGATTGTGTCAACTAGACTCTCCCCTATGAAGTTCTCATCGACACGACAGCCATCAGCACTGATCCTGAACAAACCCGTCTCCATACCGACAGGATGACTCCGATCTTAATCCAGATGGAACTGGATAATATTCTGACTGTTCCAATCCAATCTGACTTCTGACCTATAATGCTGCCTGAATCATAATCATAAACTGTTCGTTCGTTGGCCAGAGGAGAACTGGCCCCCCCCGACTGAGCCTGGGTTCTCCCAAGGTTTTTTTTCTTCTCCATTCTGCCACCTGATGGAGATTTGGTTCCTTGCCACTGTCGCCTTTGTCGCCATTTTTCACCTTTGTTGCCATTGGCTTTTGGCTTGCTTAGTTGGGGACATTACATTTAACATTTATTTTAATATTCAACAATAATATTGATCTGCCTGCATTGACACCATTGCATGAGAACTGAACTGAGTTAGAATTAGATTACATCACGGTTTACTCCAGAGCGGCTATATATATATATATATAAATGAATTAAATTAACTTTTTTACAACAAAAATGCTTGCAATTATGGAAAGGGTTACATTTCTGACACACGCTTGAGGTTTTAGGCCAATCACAATGCACTGGGTCAGATGGCCAATCAGAGCACTATAATATTCTATTCTATTACACCTGATAACAAAAATAATGAACTTTTAAAATAGCATTATATGACCACTTTAATATGTTGAACTACCTATGGTTACACAGTTAGGACATCTTTTTGAACTTGACAAAAACTGACATTCACTAAAACCACATAGAGACCAGGGCTGCGTTCTCCGATAACGTTGTCTCTTAGCGCGCTACGAAGACTCAAAAGGTACACCTTAACTACAGGTATACATTTCCTACGTGTGTTCTCCGAACTATACCTTAGGATGTTGCTTAAGGTAAACCTTCTTAAGTTCGACCTTAGCAGGTGCTGTCCATGGTGGAGGTGCTGAATAGGTTGATATCGATGCCTCGATGATCGATTGTGCGCTCTTTCCTTCACGGCGGTATAGGTAAAGTATTGAGAAAACAATGTTCTTTATAAAGAAGCGTTTTAGAAATAGTACAAACTGCATTTATCGGGGCTCATTGAAATATGTACATGCAGAAATAAATATGAGTATGTGTTTATAATTTAGCAAGTGTGCAATCCCAAACCCTCACGGCCATAAGTGTGTTAATGTTCTCCACAACGTATGCTGATTATCCACCAGCCATGTAGTTGACATACACTAACTGGCTCCGCGGACGGCGCCGTCTTTGATTTAAAACAAGTACTCGCTGTCTCGCTGCCATAGCTATAAAGTTTGTGTAAACTCATCTTTCTTTATATAGACTCCTAAGCCTTTTCTGTCAAATGGTTCGCCAGCTGATGTGCCTTAGGATAGTAATTAAAAAAGCTAACAACCATTAGTGTATGGAAACTTTATTAATGAAAACACTTCCATACACTGGGTGTAGGCTATAACAACTTAAGTATTTTATGTGTAAAATTTTAAAGTAAAGTAAAAATGTAATTTTAATACTAAATCAGATTTTATATTAAATGTTCATATAAAATAATTTTCTATGTGTAATTAAACTGCGATGTAAAAAAGCTTTTTGCGTAGTGGTGGCCACTAGCGGTATGAACCGTCAGCAGCGATAAGGTATAGCTAAGAGCGCTCCAGACCAACCTTACGAACGTATGACTTACAGAAGGTATACTTAACTAAGAAGGTTTCGGAAAACACGTATTAACGATAAGGTACTTCTTAAGGTACAACTTAAGAACGACGTAGCGTTAAGGTAGTTTCGGAGAACGCAGCCCAGTTGCTTAAAAGTGAGGTCAGTTCTGCTAAAGCATAATTTGCATGCAGATGCCATTTTTGATATTTTCTTATCCAATGCAAACATTTGTAAGCATTACTTGTGTGTTCAAAAACTTTTTAAGGTCTCTGAATCAAATTAAAGGGCAATAACCTCCCAAAGGCTTTTTCGTGATGCCAATTATACAGTGTGCATGTGTGTGTTCCTGCGTGCACTCACAATTATGCACATCTTATAGGACCCACCTCTTTCAGGCAACCCATGAAATTATTGCTGACGGGAGATCCAGGCAGGTCGGCGGTGCTTGGGCTTCCCCCCACATAGAAGAAATCATCTGAGCCCAGCATAGTGTAATCCTCCTGAGTGTATCCTGTGGTGGTCAGTATACCATCCACTGATATAGTAACCTGTGAAACGATGACAATATAGACAGACAGCAAATTAGAAACTCATTTGAAGATGTCCTTTTAACCTGAGCGATAACCTTTCTTTTTTTTTCGGATTTGCCCTCATTACGGGCTGCTTACTGCTAACACTCTGGTCCATTGGTCTGGTTAAGCTTTATTGGTGATAGTTTAGTATAGGTTCACGGGACAGGTAAAGAAAATATTGCTGATGAATATTTTCTTCATCTTTTGATGGGTTAAGAAAATGAATTCTTATCTGGTTTGGAATATTACTAATTAGGGTTAGTAAATGTTAAAACCAAGGACAAATTATTTGTACTTGTTTTACTTTTAGGAGGGGGTAAACTACTTTATATTACAAGTTCAATCATACACATAAACAGACATTCAGACACATACTGAAACTTGAAAATGCATGCATTAAAGGAAGGCATTAACCACTGGGAAAATCAAATGTTTTATCATTTTTCAAGAGGTCATACTGAATAAACATGAGAAATGATTCATTGGTTCAGTGGAAAGGGGGAGGAGCTAAGCTACAACGGCCAATTACCAAGCACCCATGCAGAACTTTAAATAAAAAAGCAGCAGGAAAGCCAGGCAACAAGACACACAGCACAGAAAACAACGTGCAGAATACACACGCAGGGGACTTGGGTGGAAGTGGAGTGATAAACTGAATGTAGTGTTAGTTGTGGTGATACATGAGGCTGAATGAGACGGTGGAGATGAGGACATGCCATGACTGGTGTTGGACGTATCAACTGCCAGAGTTCCCAGAGTTCTTAGGTTTCTCTTGAGTGTTCGTTTATTTTTGGGAGGCTCTGCGGGGTGGAAATTTCCCTTCTGGACATTCTTGGAAATCCTCTGTCAGTTACTGCCGACAGTCCTCGCAAAAAATGTGGAGGCTTGGTGTGTGGAGAAAAAAAACACTTTACTAGTTCCTGTGAGAGTCCCAGTGAGGATGTGAATCTCTACGTAACGTTAACGTGAGGACGTAAAAGCCAGCCTGATAAATAAAACAAACAAAAACAACAAAACTGTAAAAGAAGGGAGGGAAGTTTGAGAGGGGGTAAAGGGGGGAAATGTGAAAAGTCCTGGTAATACAAACCCATTTCCTCATTTTTTGAAAAGAGTGTCTAGAATGTAACTCAAAGAAAAAAGAAAGAAAGGGAGAGGGACACACGGCAAACCAAAAAAAGGACAATAAGAATGATATCTACCAGACAATGTAGTTTGTTTACCATAGCGTGTCCAATGCCTGAGTGCTTTCAGGAAGAAGGGGGGAGAAAGGAAATCAAAACAATAGTGAACAAAACGGTTGTTAATAAATGGACGAAATTAAAAGAGAAAGAAATTAATGATGAAGATTCAAGGTGTTAGTACATTAGTTTGGTTAGAAACAGGTTAGTAATAAAAAATGATCCCATGAATGAATATTGTTAGTCTCAAAAACTCTCTTCCCAACATGTGAGAAACAGGAAGGGAAAGATAGAAAAGAGGAGGAGTATAATGAGAGCTGTTATTTGTGTTATTTATAGTGGGGACATGTGACCAATAGACCAATAGACATGGGTCCCGATGGTTGACAATATGACTAGTCGTCAAAGGACCGACTAGACAATTATTTAGGTAGATTATAGACTATATTTCAGTGGCAGAGCTTTAAGCATGCTGGTGGTTTGCGCTCCTTTAGCTGTTATGCGTTTAGCATGATAAAAGACTCTCTACAGTCTTGCACGCCATTGCGCCACAGGGTTTTTGAGCATTACATCATGATTGTTACCTTTTCAAGTTGGTATGTTACAAATAGTTTAACTTTTGAAAATGCAACTCTGAACAAAATAATTTGTCTGATGTGAACGCCTCTTAAAAATCTCATCAGCGGCTAGTAGATTTAGAAAATATCCATTTTTTTGTGGCTGACTGTACTTTTTAGTGAAATTGCAACACAAAATGAAAACAAATGAAAATCTCTAGCTGAAGTAGAGATAAAGTTTATCAAAATAAATATTGTGTAGTCCTCAAAGTGATCTGGAAAAATGATTGCTCCCTCAAACTTCAAAACATAGCAACTCTGTGTGGTATTGAGTTTGTGTGAAAAACAATTCTAATCATGATGTTATTGTTAATATTTCATTTTCTATTTGTCTACTTTAGTTTGTGAAATAGGTAGTTACATTACCTTTTTCCAATTGTAATTAATTTACTAAATTAATAAAAAAATAAAAAAAATGAAAACAGTTTTTCTTAACAGTGAAAACAGATACTTTAACACAACAATACCCTCATGTCACAATTCGATACATATGACAATACTGAACTCACGATACAATATTATTGTGATTCTCCAAGACATATGATAAAAGGTTAACAAAAAATGAACTGTTGATTAAAATGCTAAATTTGATATTACATTGTGTGTGTGTAAATGAATAGGCTTTGGACTTGGTGCTGGAAACCCAATGCACAGGACAATAGTGACACCAGAATAAAAATATTCATGATGGCTGAAAATCCAGAACTATTTTAGACGAATATGCTTGCACTGTATGTATGCCACTTTTTACTGGTAACATAAGACATTTGGCATTATCAGGACCCCCTGATTCCATTATCAGGAATATTGTCACTATCCACGATACATATTGTTGCTATTTTTTTATAGCGATATATTGTGACATGATATATTGTTACACCCCTAACATGGACTGATTCATAAACTGACCAATTTAATCAGTGGTAGTATGATGGCGCACATTTCTTGAATTTCACAGATAGTTATAGTGAATTCGTTTTTTTTTTTTTTTTAATGAATAATAAGTATAGAATATTTATATTTACATATTTAAATTCATTTGTAAAATTGATTGGGTTCTTAATAAGGTATTTTAAAAATAGACACTTTTTTATGAATACTGATATGAAAACCTATGATCAAGTAAATTTATTTACTAGCCCCAGCAAGCTGTATTTTCTAAAGGTTTAGTCTAAGAGTATCCCTGACAGAAACTTTGTTAACCCCTAATTACATTATTAGTCCATAATATAAATATCATTCATGACCTAAGGCTGCACAATTTTGAGACATAAACCCAGAATGTCTGTGCATCCCCCCTCAACTGTCCCCACCATTCTTTAAAACAGAGACGCTCATGAAGGAGAGAGAGAGAGAGAGAGAGAGAGAGAGAGAGAAATATATATATAGAAAGAGAGAGAGCTCCTTCAGTCTGTCAGCTCATACACTCGTCTGAAAACATCACATGAGGGATGTACTATATATTTTACCAGTCTGAACAAAGTAGTGACATGAAAAAAAGCACTTACTTGTCAAGCCCTCATCATATTTTCACTCCATATAAATCTGCCTCACCTGCCAGTGAAGTTTAAGGTCAGCCAAACAAATCAAGCATGATCTCACTGAAGACTCGCACTGAATCCATGAACATACGACTGGCCAGCAGATACAAACACTCTTACTGATGCTGATTTATCAAAGGCTTCATGTACAAGAGAAACACTAGGGGCTTCATTTATAAAACCCACGTACTATCCAATTCCATTGAAAATTCCATGGATTTCAAGACAGAAACAAATCTGAGTTAGAAAGGCTATTTATTTTAAAAAGGAAAATTAACAATGTTTAGTTATTAAAAATATAAAATGCTAATACAATAATTCTAGTATTATCAGAGGTCGCGTTAGAATCCCGCATTGTACAAATTCCGTCGTAATCTATTATTACCTGTCATTTTAACTTTCATATTTTAATGATAATAAGCCATTTAATAGGCTTTGTTTTTGTTCACATTTTCATTTTTATTCACAAACTTACAGGACAAGCATATAGGCAAGATTATGCATTTATTTATTTATGTACAGACCGTGCATCACTTTTCAGGTTTCATCATGAATGTTTGTCCAATAAATCCTAATAAGCTTTGTGCTTTGTTACTTTTAATATGAAAAAAAGTCTCAGCTTTCAAACTGTGTCCATTTTATCACAAAATTCAAACAGTAAATACCGTTTTGACGCTCTTTAATGTGGCGCAGAGTTCAAGCGAAGAGGAGCGCGAGTGAATGCAGCCAATTCCTTCCTCTTTACTGCTACGTTACAGAATGAAATAAACATGAATGAACATCAGAAAATATGTTCAAAGATACAGTTCAACCTACCGAAATCCGTATCATGTCTCTCATGTAATCGCTCAATCAGTGTTTCAACCACAGAAAGACTTCAATAAAACAGCTTGTAAACAATGTCATGTAACTCATTTGTTGACCATTAACTTTATAGTCAGCAAGGGTGCACTCGCCACCAAATGTACAGGGGTGAGAATTACAGTTGCAAGTTACAATACATCAGCCTGTGTAATCTGTAAAAATGATGGACAGCTTTCAGATTTTTCCATCACTGCTAATAAAATTCCGTCAATCCCGACCTCTGGGGATTAATATTTGCACATTTAATACCTTAATTACTATTTTTTCATTAGTCATAATGTTAACATGCAATGTGTATTCTGATTCTGCTCAAACATTTTAAGAGCAAGGAGGAGAACGTTTTTTGTCTAATATTACGACAAATATTTTGCAGAAGGGCAAAAGCAAAAGCCCTAATAGCATAAAAAGAATGAGCATGTATTAAATTTTGTTCTAACCGGTTGGATGAAACAACTAAAACTAAAAGCTCTTTTTTGAAAGTTGATTTCAAATTGAAATTATTGTACATTTAAAATGATTAGGTGCATCTTTATAAATGAGGCCCATAGTCTCTTGAGTGAATAAATGCATTAAGGATTCACTGCAAAGCTATTTATAGCTGCGTACCATATGGAAATGTATTGAAAATAACTGTCGACCACTGCCTACAGAGTTTCAAGGTGATACAATATCTAAGCTAAAGGTTTGAAGGTTTGCTGACACATGTAGAGCTTTGGAGCATAGACTGAAAGGATTTGAAGTCAAGCTTAGAATTTTCAGAAGCCCTTAAGGGTAAACCATGTCAAGTAACAGAGATAAAAGACTTCAAGATTTGAAAACACAGGAAGAAAATAAGAACATACCCATCCATTATTAGAAAGCAAGTTAACAAATTACAATGCAATGTCTTAATTGAGTAGTTCCAATAGTATTATCCGATTTCAAAGCAAATGCTACATAAATAGACGTGAGCTAAAACAGGAACTAGTTCTCCAGCTATCTGTGAGTAGTCTCAAGAGTGGCCGTGGTCTCGTGATTACCTGTCTCAGGTTGCGTGTCACTTTGATGTCATGCCAGGCGTTGTCATTGAACTTTCCGTTGACAGGCTCAACGATCGCCTCAAAGGCCCCGGAGCCCAGGTTGATGACCAGCGAAACGGCGCCGTCCTTCAGCGCTAGGTTCACGTAGTCCGCCGACTTGCCCGTGTGGAGGATGAGACCGTTGCGCTGCCAAGTTTTGAAGGACAGAGTGATCTCATCACTGCTACTCTGGATGGGATTCTGAGACAAGTCATAGCAGAAGTATTCCGAACCCCGAAACGTCGCCACATTCTCCTCACGAGCTGAAAACAAGAGAGACAAAACATTTATTTGTTTTTAATAATTCAATGTTGATTGGGCACATAACAAATTAACAGGGATGTTGGTCTTTTCGGGAGGTGGAACAGTCATCGAATTTGTCTTTCAGAAAAACCTAAACTATCTTAAAAGATGTGATAATATACAATAGGGATGCACCGATATGAACATTTTGGCCGATAACGATAATTCTTTATATTTGAAAGTCAATAACTGATATATTGGCCGATAAATCTAAATCCAAATTTTTATATAATTTTTGAGAGCCTGATTAAAAAACAAAAGTCTCACCATTAACAGCCATGACCCAAGCACACAATTATAATGTTCTCATTATAATTTTATGTAGCCTATATGACAGACTTGCGCTGCACATGCTGCACTTTATTTTCCTTTATTGAAGTGATTCCAATCATATTTCAAGCAATTCAAAACCATCATGGAGAACAGTGCGCATCTGAAGTGTCTCAGCTGAAGGAAATAATCCATTATTTATCGGCTTTAATATATCGGCCAAGTTTTCTTATCAGGCCGATAACGATAACATTGAAAATTAACATATATTGGCCGACACCGATATGGTGGCCGATATATCGTGCATTCCTAATAAACAATAATGATTACAGTAACATTAAACATTACAATTGGTAATTCTGAGAAAATTCTGTCAGAGTTAAACAAGATTTCCGTGAAGTGTCTTTCTGAGGTAGAGGCGGACAGAGTGGGATTGTGGGAGCTTTGTCAGAGTGCTAAAGTGAAGCAGCAGACCATGAACGTTGGCGTTGGCGAACCCTACCAAAAACCCTTCGCTTTCACCTCACATCTTGTCTGAATTAAGGAATCAGAGTGCTGCATTGATGTGTTTGATGTAACCCTTTAAGAGACATCACATTCCCTACATTCTGTTCTCCAAATGTCCTGCTGATGGGTCCTCAAGTGCTTTTTCATGATTCGAGTCCTAGTGCCTCTTGGCAGAGGAGGCTTATTTCCGTATCGTGACATTGCTATTTGCAAATTACCCTGCAGTAAAGGAAGAACAATAGCGAATGTATTCATAAATCTGCGAGGGCTTGTTTCTTTCATGCTAACTGTTCTCTTCCCCTAGAATTTCAGCTTGCCAAAGCATGTATCAGAACTCACTGTCAGCTCCCCTCTGAGCAAATTACAGGGACAGAGAGGAAAAGGAGGAGAGAGAACAAGTGAAAACAGGATGGGAAGAAAGCAGAGGAGTAAGAGAGGGTTGTGGGAGTGACAGAGAGAGAAAAAGGAAAAAGAAATGGAAAGCTTAAGATAAAACTGAGATGGAGAGGGCAAGAGAAGGTTATTGTGAAGGAGGTTTTTAGCCATGATACAATGAACGCCTAGCAAATCACCCTCAAGGAGCAATTAAATCATACATTTTAAATTCAGCTTGGATGCCACCACAAATTCGTATTGTGCCTAAGAAAACCTGTATACCTTAGTTAAAATAAATGTATCGCAAAACCTAGGTTTCCGTGACATAAATGCAGTATGAAGTATTTCATGAGTCTGCATGTTCTGAGATTTGTATTTGTAATGCTGGAAAATGTGCATTATAAATTCAATTGTTTCACAAGGGATACTTAAAGTTAACACTTACAAGTACTTATGACATTAAATAGAGAGCTGCATAATTAGTGTAAATTAGTAGGCTAGTTAATTAGTTGGTAGCCACCACAGTAATTTAATATACAAAATAAAACAAAGTAAAAAAATCATGGCATTTTGGGGTTATGGAAACAACGGTTACTATGATAAATCCACTCTACTAACACGAATTGTTAATTATACATGGAAACTGCGTCTGAATAGAATGAACATCATACCTGCATGCAAATCCTTCCCAGGCCCAGCTAACACACGGCGTACCAGTTATGTGATGTATTGGTACTTTACTTTTATTTCATGACTTACTAATTTGCAACGTAACTACGACGTTGCATGCTTGTAGTTTCTTTAATGAAGTGATATACAGCGCGCACAGCCGCATTTGAGCGTGCAATTGAAGAGTGAGCGCTACGAATACAGAATAACATCTGACTGGATAGGAAAGTTATTTTTTTTTAGGTGAGAGACTTTTTATTTCGTAATAAGTTACGATAATTTCACTGACAACATCTTACAACATCTCATCTGACCGCATACTGAATCGGGACAATGCGTTTTCCTCATGCATCTGACAGAAGTGTCATCAGGTTTCATGTATGTCTTTCAAAATAAAAGTCTTGCATCAGAAAAAAACGTTTAGAATTGCGTTTTTTGTTTTTTGACCGGACACTCCGTGATCCGCTCAGACCAGAACAAACATACAAATAAAAAACAACAACACTGTTTTTCATGTTTTTCAGGTAAGTCTAACAGTTTTTTTAGGTAAAGAAACCGAATAATATGTAAAACAGCACTGCATAGTCATCACAGTATAAATTAAATATAGATTAATCCTTATTAAAGTTACAGAAGTTAATCAGTCAAGAGCAAGTGATTTTTTTCTTTGGCAATTATTCTTTGATTAACATTAAAACAAAGACAGCAGCCGGTTTATTAGACTGCTGTCACTTTAAGAGCTGCACGGATCCAATTTACGATTACACGTGTTTTATTTCTCAACTATGTTCACTGAAGATATAGAACATGTTAACTTGGATTCTTGCCGAGTCCGTTTTTTTCTTTTTTTTTAATGCAATTTTGCGTGAATATGTCCATTCAAGGGATACTTGAAAGAGAGCTCAATCCAGCATTTGCCCACCATCGGGCAATGAAGAAGCGGCTTTCTGGGTGCGTGCTGCTGATGTGTGCGCATACATAGGTTCTTACACTATTGAACTGGGTTCTCTTTTTCCCAATATTTGGGAAACAGGGTATTATTACTTTTACTAAATTATTGCTGCATGCAGGAGATGCAAGTTGCAAAGAATAAATATTAAAAGCAATAACTTATTGATTCAGAGGTGTTAAGGGAAATTAATTCTCTCATATTTGCTCAGACTGCACTCAGAGATGCTAAATTAAATACTATATTCTCATAAGGTGATGTTAGATTTCCCACAGCTTTGATGGCTCAGGTATCAGTAACTTGCTGTTTTTCCACAGCGGTCTCTATTAACGTCTGATCTCATGTGATCTCACAGGGTCTTTTGGAGGGACAGAGTCTCTCCAGCAATGCTGTATCACAGTTACATCTCAACTCAGCCTTATCAGGGTCATCTTCAGAGGGCCTGATCCGATGTCACTCACTCTGAGAGCTCTTACACAAGTTATTTCCATTGAGACATGTCCACATGCAGCTGAAGTGCTGGTGAGTGCATTAAGACTGCATGGGAATCATGGCTTACCATTGAAATTAATAAGCAATTTAAGACAATATAATAATGTACTGAAATCTGTAACTGGACTTTTTCTCATTGGTGCGTTCATGCATTCATTTGCAAAGCACTCAGTTCCTTATATAAAGAACAAATTGTAACAGAATAATGTATCGAAAATGTTTTAAATAATATATTGTGTTCTGTTACACTGGTTGGGAGAAAATGAAAATTAGTTCACAGCAAAAACGAACACTAATCACTACAACAGTGACTTCAAACGAAAATATAAACACTATTATCTTACATAAAAGCACTTTTTTCAGTAAATTCTGTTAATTGTTGTAAAATCATGGTAATATATTACAGTACAGAGTGGCAAAGCAAATATTAGCTTTATTACCTGTTGAAATTAATGAATGCAATCGGCTTATTGATGCAGTAAATCAATGTTGAATTTCCTCACTGGTCAGAACAACACATTCCCACAGCATTTGAAATAGAATAATGATCTGCTAAAGTGGAAGAGAAAGAAACAGTGCTTGCTTTGCATTCTGTTCATTTTACATTGATTGTCACTTGCTGGGAAAGTTTAATTTTCTCCACTGCTCCGTTTGCAGCTCAGTGTACCGAGCTTTGATTTTAAAATCCAATGGAGACAATTAGCTACCTCATTTACATGTCCCTGTTCCGCGTCAGCTCTGACATTTGGCTTGGAAGCACTAAAGCCATTCCTTGCACAGGGATGACCCTGCTACCACCAGGGAGAGCTCTTTCACCCTGATAAACCTCAAACATCGAGGCCAGATTAATTGCTTGAGTATTTGATTTGCAGCCTAGTGGAAAGCACACATGCTTTTAAGCTGTGAAGCTTAAGTGACTCATGAAAGTTTGAATGAGGCCTGCAACATTTCCCATTCTTCCTTTTTGCAGTAATCTTACCTTTGTCTTAACAAAAAGTGTCAAAAATTCCAGTCCAAAAATAAGCTGATTGACTTCCTCTGACATCTCAACAAAAATGCAACAGTGACTATGTTTTTAACATCCTTGGTTCCAGACTCAGTAAGTATTTCACAAAAAAATAATAAGCAATAAAAAAAGAAAATATAGCAACAAGGAGCAATTATCGGGGTTCAAGCGCTTTAAGGCCTTTAAGCACATGCGTTAAAAGATTTTATGTTTTATTAAGCAAGCCTGTAACCACCTAGATGGAAAATACCATTTACAGCAAAAAAAAGGCAATTTACGAAGGAAATATATGTATTTTAACGATTTTTAACAGTTAAAATCCAGGTTGAGCTAGGACTAGTTCACGAAAGTAGGCTTTTTAAATAATCATCAAAATTTAACGAAAGATTCAATTGACAGCGGTGGTCCCAGAGGCAAAGTTGCTCAGAATGAGGAGTGATGTCGTGGGCATGCGTGATATACAATCCTTTACGCCCCCCTGGTGGCCGATTTCTTTTCGGATTCTTTTCGGACACAGGCCTAAAGTTTATTTTTTCATGCTGCTAAGTACACTGCAAATTTTCTGAATTGACAAACGCACTTAAATGTGCAAATACATCAGAAACTGCAATGGTTGGCAGTGATATCCAAAATTACAAAGTACTTAATTCAACTATTTTTGATCAGGTACCGAAATTGGTACAGAGAACCGCTACATTTTACTGGAATTGGCACCAACTACAGAAATGTTGGTACCGTAACAACCTTAAACAGGAATAAATTAAAATGTAAAATATATTAAAATCCAAAACATTTTAAATTGTAATGTTTTAAACTGTATATTTGATTTTTAAAAGGCAGCCTTAGTGAGCATAAAATCATAACGATTCCAAACTTTTGAACCGGTTATGCATTTTTTGCATTATGCAAAATATACAGATATATACAAACACTGTATGTGAGTAGTTTGAGACTGTAGGGAGAGTTTTTCACTTGTGTTTCCATGGTAACATCGACTAGAATTATGGTTAGTGTAGTTATTCAGCTATTAAACACGAGTTGAAATCTTGTGGCTTCAACAGACACATCTATTTGCAATCTGTACAAAATGCACATTCCGTCCAAAAAGGGGTCACCGTTTGAAGCTAGACACTACATGTGCTCTTTGTCTGGATGCGTTTTGAGTCTGTCAGAGGGTTATTTTCGCACCTGTAATGCTGCTTCAGATTTAGTCATCTAGGAAGCAGGCCTGCTACTGGCTTGGGTAATGTGGCGTGAAGAATCCGCAGTGGCAGCAGCCAGCGGTGTAATGTGCCCCACCGTGCCTCCAAACTGCATCCAGCATCCTCCAACACAAACACTGCAGATATCAGTCTAAAAATAGAAGGCTAATTTCTGCACGACAATGCCAGAGCACAACTTAAGAGTGGGAAGCGATTCTGGAAGCCTCCTACATGCTGATGAATCAGGAGTGGAAAAGCGAGCTTAGAATCATTCATGGGCAGAAATGGTGTGCTGTGAATGAGAGTGGGCAGGTCTCAAGGGTGACGCTACACTAACCTGCCAGCTAATGCAGCCTTAATAGGAAACAAGATGTGTAGAGGTAGAAAGAAATGATGCCGGCTGTGATTTGTTGTGTCAAATTCAACCGTAAACAAACTGGTAACATCTCTGGTGTTGTGTGGAGGCTTCCACTCATGTATGAATACGAGACATTTGGGGTCTGCATTTAAAATAACATACTCTATTAAAGCTGGCTGATGTTCTGTAGCTAGAAAAAATTATGGTAACACTTTACAGTAAGTTTCGTTAGTTAAAGGTGCTCTAAGCGATGTCACGCGTTTTTTAGGCCAAAACATTTTTTGTCACATCCAGCAAACATCTCCTCGCTATCCGCTAGCTGCCTGTCCCCTGAACACACTGTAAAAAAACGTGGTCTCTGTAGATAGCCCAGGCTCCACAAACGGCAAGAAAAACAAACTGGCCCAGCCAATGATTTGGGGGTGGGGGTTGGGGGGTTAGTGCGCGTACACATGAAGGGGGGTGTGTGGGGAGTGGAGGAGAGAGAAGCATGAAGATAAAATTGTATATTCTTGAGAATTTTGATATGGCCGACACACGACCAAAGAGACGACGTTCCGATGAACAAATAACAAAGAATAGGGAAAAGGAGAAGAAACGCGAAGTCCCAAATTTACATCGGAAAAGCATTCAAAAGGTGGCGAGAACTCCGCTGGCAGAAGCGCTTCCAATCCTACAATTAGGTGGCTCTGTTTTTTCTGGACAGGTGGGTAAATCCAGTTTGTTTTTTCTAAATGGTTCATGACTGTTTCAGGAAGCACAGAAGGGAGGGGGAGGGGACGGGATGAGGAGGAGGGAGGGTCGAGCTAGCTTCCGTTTTGTTTGACAATACTTCGAACGTCAACAAGAAGTGACGTCACCCAGCATTGCTTAGAGCACCTTTAAGATTAGTTAATGTATTAACTAACAAGAACTAACCATGAGAAATACATTTGTTACTGTTTTTATTAATCCATATATATTAATCCATGTTCATTGTTTGTTCATGTTAGTTCACAGTGCACTAACTAATGTTAACAAGATTTTAATAAAGTATTAGTAAATGTTGAAATTAATATTATTATAAGATTAATAAATGCAGTATCAGTGCAGTTCATTATTAGTTAACTAATTTTAACTAACAAACCATATCGTAAAGTGTTACCAAAATGATATATCAATATTTGGTTTCACTTTATAATAAGGTACCATTAGTTAATAATACCTAACAATGATCAATGCATTTTCATTGAGCAAGGAATCTTTTTTTTTACGTTAATAAAAATTCAACAGTTCATCATTAGTTCATATTAACTTCAAATCAAAATATAACTTTACCCAAACAGTGATTGGTGCCAAAGTGTAGGAAGCATATGGTTTAGTTTTAAATCTAGTTTTAAATCTACTTAATAATCAGAATTTTATCCAAATAAACGTACATTACATTCAAAGTATACATTTTATCAGTTTATGCATTCTCTGGGAATCAAAACATGCTATACTGTTTGAGGTACAGGAATGCATGGTTGCATAGAAGGACCAAAATATTGATATTTCAGTCTGTTTCTCACAAAAAAAAAAAACTATCACGTGGCTTCAGAAGACTTTGTGCACAAGTCATATCACTTTTATGATACTTTAATGGTCTTTCTGTATTTTTCTTCAGTGCCCAAACTGCCCATTATTGGAAAAGTATGGAAGCTTGTTTCCACCACAGAATAAAAAATAAAAAAGGTAATTGCAACTTTTTACCTCACAATTCTGACATTTTATCTCAGAATTGCATCATATAAAGTCGCAAGTGCAAGTTTTTAAAGTCAGAATTGTGTGATATAAAGTCGGAATTGCGAGAAATAAACTTATACAGTATCTCGCAATTCTGACTTTATAACATGCAACTGAGAGATATCAAGTCAAAATAGCATGATATAAAGTTGCAATTGTGTGTTATAAAGTCAGAATTGCAAGTTATAAAGTCGCAATTGCGTGTTATAAAGTCAGAATTGCAAGATATAATGTCAGAATTGCAAGATATAAACTCGCAATCGCAAAAAAAAGTCAGAATTGCGAGTTTATTTCTTGCAATTCTGACTTTATAACATGCAGTTGCGACTTTATATAACACAATTCTGAGATAAAAAGTCGCAATTATCTTTTAAAATGTTTTATTCTGTGGCGGAAACAAACTTCCACAGAAAAGAGCAACAAGCACAATCTAAAAATGTTCTTATTTTTGTGTTCCATGGATAAAATTAAAGAAAGCCAAACCAGCTTAAATCGACATCAGGGCAAGTCAGTGATTTTTCACTTTTGGGTGAAATGATCGTTTAACATTGAAGAAAAATGCAGACTCAGTTTAAGCAGACACAATGTCAGAGAGATGCTCTTTATGGTGATGAGCTCTGATTTACTCTGATGTCATCTTACAGCAGTGCTTCCTTCAGTGCAGCATTCTGGTCTGATAGCTCATCACCTCACTGTCATTTGGTTGGTTAGAGGCAGGCGGCCCACCTGTCCAGCTGAGCTCAGCCATTCGACAGGTGTGGGGGGTGGTGGTTTGCAGGGTGAATGATGAACGTGCGTCTGACAGGGGAAGGGTGGGGGTGCGCAAGGGTCCCTGGAGTCTAATCCTATCGAAAGAGGCAGCAATGCAGAGAACTGGGAGTCATGCAGGGACGGTCAAACATGCTGTAAGACTGATAGCAAAGAGATTACCGATTTCAGGCTGTTAACACACTCAGTGATGACCAAACCTTGAACAGGATAGTCTAAAGTAGTAAAGCATTGAAACATGAACGTGTTGTAGAAGCAATTCATGCGAAAGATAAATCAGTAGTCACTGTTACATAATTTAAACATATTCAGATTTCAGTCCAAACCATAGTCTGCCCACTTAGTGTAAAATATTACTTTAGGTCAAGTGGGCTGATGATGCTAGCACATTCTGTGAAGACGAATTCAATTTCTACCAGAACGAGAGTCTGCAACCAATGCAATGCTACTGTATTTCAGGCTGCAAAAGAAGTCCCTGCCTACTGCCAAAACTCCTTGGGCCTTATCATACACCCGGCGCAATGCAGCACCAGGCACAACGCAAGTGTTTTTTGCTAGTTTCAGCCCGACGCAGTTATCATTTTCACAAAAAATATAAAATTTCAAAAAAAATTCACCCATGGGAGTGCTGGTCTGAAAACGAGGAGTGTTCATGCGCATTGTTGGCGCGTTGCTATTTTGAGGTAACTGAAATAGACTGTGCCATTGACAAATTGAAACCTGGTCTAAAGTCAATGGCGCAGTATATATATATTTTTGTTATTTAAAGAGCGCATTAGTAAAGTGCGCCTATAGGCGGGTCCACAACGCTCAAACACTTTATCCTGTAGATGGTCTACTTGCGCTTTAACCTCGCGCACAAGCAGATCCGTTTCCTCTCTGGAGAAGTGTTCAGTTTTCCGCTTGCAAATTCCGCCATGTAAACTTTTAAAGGGAATGGGAGATGAGACTCTGATTGGTTTATTGCACATTACGCCCAAAACACACCCATTACTCATTATGAGAATAGGGACAACCCTTTTAGACCATGCACCGGGCGCGCAGATTTTTCCCATCGTTAAACTAGCAAAAGTGGATTCGGACACGCCCTAAGTGCGCTTTAGATCATGCGCTTAGATCCTTAAAAAAGGGTCCCTAAATTCAACTCTCCAACATCAGACCAGTGGCATTTATTTCCTCAAATAAATAAATAACCAGTTATATATCTTGATAAGATAAGCTTAGGAGAGAATGATATCCATTTGGATGATCATCACTCTGAACTTCAAATACAGCATTACTGTTAGAAATATTAGTGCACAGCATCTACAGTTGAGCCTTTTTATACTCAAACTGTAAAATTAAAAAGAGTTAAAAACACATCTCAACACCTACTTTGTTCCATTTCCTCTAGCTGTTGTTTAATGCAAGAATTCATCTTGTGTGAACAGCTCCTTTCAACTCATTCAGTGCCGGTAAGTGTCATTTGGCACATTGGTAGAAGTAGTAGAACTGGCTGACTTGCAAATACAAGCTTGAAATGCTCAGATGTTAAGAAAATCTCTAATTACGATATTTGGTCAAAGACATGTATTAGTTGTTTAACATGTTGAAGGCTGTTCCATATACTGGAAACCATGTAAACAACAAATGAAACATGCATTTACATTGGTTTATGCAGAGAGGCAACTTTTCTTACTCATTTCAGAAGTCCATCACATGCCACTGCATCAGACCAAACCTTCCCAGCAGCTTCCATCTCTCTCTCCCTCTCTCTCTCTCTCTCTGCCCTCAGACACCCCCCACCAACCCCCCACCCCTCCCACTCATGGCCTTGAGGGTGAAGCAGAGCTCCCTGGAGCATGACTGACAGTGCTGAGAGCCAATCACTCATCTAGAACTGCGCACTGCCTTATTGGCCATTATCTCTGCTGTCAGCACGAGGCAGAGACGTGAGCGGTGTCTATCCCAGCAGCCCCTTTGTTTTTGTCCTGTCTCCTTCCATCCAAACACTTCCATCCACTGACAAGGATGGCTAAAGCCAAATGCTGAAGCTCGTGCCCCTTTCATGTTTTAAATCTGCGACAAAAGCCCAATATTATAGCTAACTTGCAGTGTTCATCCATCACAGTCTCTTATACTACTAACAAATTTTGCCAATGTGTAAGCTGTGTGCAGTATGTTTGTGTTATTTCCAGTAAAAATATCTATTGAACACAAAACCAGCAACACTCAGAATGAAGAAATCAAAAATGATTGGAGCTAGATAACACAATCCGCCTTTTATTTGCCAACTCAGTTTGGTGCACAAGCCTTCATACTGGTATTTATTTTTTATTTTTTTCATGTACCTTGCTGGTTCTGTGAAGTTGCACCAGCATAACTCTACAATACTTTTAGTAAAACTATATGAAAATCATTAAAACAATCATTGACAAACTAATTTAAAGGAGACCTATTATGCCCCTTTTTACAAAATGTAATATAGTCTCAGGTGTCCCGTGAATGTGTCGGTGAAGTTTCAGCTCAAAATTCCCCACATATCATTTATTATGATCATGAATAAATGCACATGCTCTGTGTGTTTGTCTCTGTGCGCTCTGTCTTGTGTGAGCGTGCGGTTTTCACTGTACGCCCCTCTGTCCACGTGTGTTGTGTTCTGTGTAGCACACGGTTCATGGTTTCTTCAGCCGCATGCTTTTTTTGAGTGTGAACGCGGCTTATGAGCGTTCTCATTAGCTGTGTGTTTGTGTCTTGTTTTGTTTGAGCACATGGCTTGTGTGTGAGCACATGGCTTGTCATGTATGTTTCCTTGTGCCATGTGCTCTCCTGTCTATTGTCTTACTCTTAACCCCATCTTGTAACCTGATTATTGGTTCAATTGCAGTTTTCACAAAAATGCTTTTTTGCATTCCACTGTGCTGCTTTTCCATTATTTTCTATGTAAACACACTAGAGGGACCATGCATTTCTTTCTCCTATTCTTTAAACTTTTAGAATGCTGCTTCCTGTATGAGACGATGTAAAAGATGCGAACCACGAGCGCAACCGTCAAACGCATACGTTTAGCACGCTTACATAGAAAAGCAATGATAAAGTAGCGCAGTGGAATGCAAAAACACTTTCTATGTTCATTGATACAGACCCTTTCAAGGTCCTTGGTTTCCAGTAGCCTCTCTAGTAAGGAGATTCATGGACTATGTACAGCTCACTCAGGAGAGGAGCTAATGATTCTAAGCTAATAGGGCAGTTACATTGTTATGTCACAATGTATAGAAAACGCATTTAGAAACCAACTCATTTTGAGACGTTTATGACATTGGAGAATATAATAAAAAGGTGGGTGGATTTTTACCATTATAGGATGGTTGTGTTGCTGGCACACATTTATGTTCAAACACCATGTAAATGTGAATTTTGCATAATAGTTCCCCTTTAAGAAGATACAACATAATATCTTGAATCTGTGTTTTGTTTTTTTAACTAGATAAACTTAGAATTTAGCATTGAATGTTAGAATTTAAGGGATGCACATGTAACCATATCGGTTATATAATAA